>NW_022196902.1:24159648-24168987 GCF_008632895.1 Mastomys coucha
ACTGGAGCCTGTCCTTCCTGTGATCCTGATTGTGTCAGAACTCCTCAGAGTCAAACTGTCTCTGTGATCCTGTGATCCTGGTCTTGTTAGAGCACCTGGGAGTAGAGCTTCCTCTGAGTGTTTTGGGAATGATTGCAGAGTTTGTGCCCAAGGTCAGGCCCAAACAGACCAGAAGCAACTGGAGCCACTGGGCTGGTGGATTTCCTGTGTGCCTGTTCTCGCTGGTCCCTTTTATTCCTGGTGTTAGGACAGATGTTGTGTCCTCCTCACCTCTGATCCTGGGCTTGTTAGAGCACCTGGGTGTTGAGCTCCCTCTGGGTGTTGTGGGACCGGAAGGTAGGTTCTATTCTTGTATAGGAGCCCAAAGAATTTCCTTTCTGTGTATTAATTTTCATTAGAATGTATCTTTGTATTGATCATTATGAGTTAATTTCCTTGGGTATTTAGTCTGTGCTTTTAGTATACTTTAGAAAAAAAATGTAACTGCAAGGAAATTTTATTAACATCTAGTTTTTGTTTTTCTTTCTTTTTATTTTTAATTTTTTATTTTCTACCACTCTCATATGCTTTTGTTCTTTTTTGCCAATTGCCAGTGCCAACCCTTTGTATCTTACTTTTTAAAACTGTTAAAGGTACACTCTGTTTCAGTTTTTATTTCTCTTAGGCCTATTTATTGTGCTCAGTTACCCTTAGAATCCACATCACTTAGATATCTTCTCAAACGTAAGCTTTACCTCTAAGTTTTTTCCAGGTCGTTCCTTCGTGTCTTACTTTTGTATGTGTGTCTTTTAGTTCTTTGGGAAGAGTTTGTGGTAGCTGTGATCTAATTTTAGATCAGAGAATGTCTCTATGGTGTGAATGTTGAGTGTACTTTTCTTCTGTCTGCTAAGTTTGTGTGGGATCTGACCAATGGGATCATCTGTTGCTCATCTTGGTTTAAAATCATAGTTCCTGAACGGATGGAAGAAAACTTAACTCAGGTCTCCCTCTTAGGGTAATAGTTGTTTTTGCTCTGTTTGTGTGTATGTGTCTGGGTGTGTTCTTGATGCTTTGATAATATTAGAGAAATATGGAGACTTTTTAAAGGACTTCCTAACTTTGATTTCCTTTCCCATATTTAGGTCTTCTTTTCCTTCTTAATCTTGATAACCTTTACTCCATTCAGTTTTGATTCTCCGGCAAGCATGGGTTCTTGTCCCAGTAAAAGATGACCCAGGGTCAGACAGGGAGTATCTTAGGATTGGAGTGTTCTTGTGTAAGCTCCTAGTGCTCATCTGCTATTGAGTCCACAGAATCTTGGCCAGTATCTGTCTGCATGCTTGAGGCTTATAGTGAACACTCACTGCCTGCACAGTGTTTTTTGTACCCCAGTGCTTTCTTCATACAGGTGCCAGTCTTAATCAGGTTTCTGGTGGTCAGAGGGCTCTCTCACTTGCATATAGTTTATTTGTTTATTTGTTTGTTTGTTTGTTTCATTTCATAATAGTATTTCTCAAATTCTTCCATATTTTCCTATCCTTGGTGCCATGATTTTAGAACAGACTGTAATGTTGGAACCTGATTTTCCTGCTTCTAGTTTACCTGCTGCCCCACACTGCAAACTATAGTAATGTGTATGAACACCAAATCTGAATATGCCCCTTCCTGCTGGAACTGACCCCTCCATAATGCCCGTGATGCACAGTAAGCTGAGATTTTATACAGGGAGCCTGGACCCTGCAAGCATCAATGCTTGCTTTCATCTTTAGGCCTTTCCTTTCCTCTTCTGTCCTGCGACTCTCAGGTCTGATGTTAGAAATAGGTCTCAGTATTCTGAGTCAGAATACTTCTCACCCCAAGAGCTTGGTCTACAGTGTCCTATCACCAACCCTAACTTTAAATTTACTTATTTTCCATGTACATATGTGCACCCGCATGCATGACACAGCACATGTGAAGGTCAAAGAACTTAGAGTTATTGGTTCTTTTGTGTTCCAGTGATGAGACTTGGGTAAGCAGGCTTGGTGGCAAACACCTGCTAACTGAAGGGGCATGTCACCAACCCCACGGCTTTTTATTGAAAGATAAAATTACAGAATGCCCTTACAATTAATTTTAAGGGAAAATTCAACAAATTAAAGTATTCTGTAAATTCATTAGCATTCTCTATACATTGGGTTGTATGATGTTGCTTTCTGTTGCTGTGATAAACAGCATGAACGATAGCAGCTTTGGGAGGAAAGAGCTTATGTGTCTCACAGGCCCGGGTAATAGTTCATCATTGAGGGAAGGGAGGATACTAACTGAAGCAAGAGAGAGCCAGGAACTACAGAGGAGCAGTGCTTCTAGCTTGCTCAGTCTGCTTTCTCATAAACCCCAGGAGCATCTGCCTAGAAGATGGCACCACCCACAATAGGCTTGAGCCTTCTCCCATAAATTGCTAATTGAGAAAATTCCCCACAGGCATGCCTGCAGGCCATTCTGATAGGAGCAGTTCAATCTAGATTCTCTCTTCCCAGGTGACCCTAGTTTTGTGTCAAGCTGACAAAAAACTGAGAAGTACAACAATATACTGTATTTCTGAACACTCTTAAATTTTTTTTCCTACTTTGAGCTTAAGAGAAATTCTAGATTGGTTTGCTTAGAGTATTCAGTGTTGTTTAGCTAAACTGTCAACCTGAATTTACTTAATTATAACTATATAACTATGAATGTTAATGAACACTTAAATAAAATGTAATTTTTTAAAAGTGACTTTGAGATAAAACAAAATATATTAGGCTTCATGTTTAAATGATACCGCTGTGTAAGATCCGGCTCTTACCAAATTCAAATGGCTGTCTTATAAGAATAAGGCTTCAAATGCAACTAGAAAGCCTTTGAGTGATTTGTATATCATGTCTCACTGCCAAGAAAGCATGACAAAATTATTATCTGAACACATCTGGGGTGGAATTACAAATGGAAATTCTGTGGGAAACCAGTTGGGAATACTTTTGGTCTTGATAGAAGAATGATTCTGTGTAGCATTAATTGGAACTTGTTGGGCAGGTAATGTGTTATTCTGAGAATGCCCCCTGGAACTCCGTTTCACTCAGAAGGGACAGTGGGAAAGAAAAGGTAGAAATGCTCCTCCCCTCCCACCAGATTCACCATCTCCTGCCACCAACATGCATACACAGTAGTGTCTGTAAAATTCATAGATTCTCTCTAATGTCCCCAGTAGTTATAACTCAGAGGGTCTTAACTAATTATTCTAGGTGGATCACAAGGGAGGAAGGGAGGGAGGGAGAAAGGAAGGAAGGAAGGAAGGAAGGAAGGAAGGAAGGAAGGAATGGAGGGAGGAAAATTAAAACTAATTATGATGAAATATGCCTGCAATCTCAAGTCCAGGGGGCAGAGATGGGCAGATCCCTGGGATTCACTGGACTCCTAGCCCATGCAGCAAACCACAAGCTGATGAAAGATCCCATCTCTGTCTCAAACAAGATAGACAGCAATTACAAACTTGTTCATCTGCGCCCACTCACACACATACACGCTCGCACGTGTGCACACACTCACACTGACACATGGGCACACATACATATAATAAAATTTCTTTAAAGGAAAAAAAGTTCATCTTGAAACCAACACAGGAAGAGAAGAATTTGAAAGTGTCTGAGATAAACAAATGAGACTCTTCCCCCGCACCCCTCCATGCCCCGGGCACCCCATGGCCTTTGTGGAGTGATTATGAGCGGCCTTCCATGGAGAGTCCTAGCTAACCTGTGCCTGAAAGAGAGGTGTCTCTAATTATCTGTACACTGTGGAGAAATGCATTTGGTATTGAATATTCAATCCCTAAGCTATGATCCTGACTCCAGGTACCTAAATAGGAAATTCCCTAGAATCCCCTACCTGGCAGCCTAATCATAACCTTTCAATGTCCCTTTCCTTAGGAGTATGAGACCCAGTCTAGTGAAGAAGCCAGATTCGTGAAGCAACTGGACCAGTGTGAAATGATCCTTCAGGCATCAGAATATGAAGACATAGAGAATAAGCCTGGGAGGCTTCAAGACTTCTATGATTCCACAGCAGGTACTCATGCACAGAGACATTTTTGATTGGTTGGTTTGGTTTGGCTTACTCTTAGTGTGAGGACTGATGCCATGTTATTGAGCACACCCGTTCCCTCTTCTGACCTTTCAAGTAGAGCATCTGGAAAGAAATGGGAATGGCGGGATAGTTGAGATGCCAGTGGCACTTGGGAAGCACCGTCCCGTTGATGGCTAAGCACCATTTTCACATTCTGCCCTGCCACCTGCCAAGTGCTGGAATCTTGATGTCTCACAGCCCATGCCTCATCTGAAAAGTAGGAATCAAAATTCCTTTTTCAAGTCCAAAGTTGATTTTTAAGGGGGAGATAATGAGTGTGAAAGGTTCTTGTCTGTTAGTGCTTTAGACCTGTAAGGTCAGGGTAAGTGATTTAAATCAGGTCTTCCGCCTCCATGCTCCAGGTAGGCATCATTCTAGTACGCGTGGGTTTGAATCTTCTTTATGCCACGTATGACTGTAACTCTCCTTAAACCACCTAGGCTCTCTGAGAGCCTTTGTTTCCGTTTCTTTACACTGTAAGCTAAGCCTGGCGTGGTACATGCTCACACTCAGGAAGTAGTAGATCCAGAAGGGTTGAGTTTGAGAACAGGCTCAGTTAAATAGGAAGACTCTATCTTTAAAAGGAAGGGCTAAAGATACAGTTCTGTAGCAGAGCACTTGCCTGGCATGTGCAAGGCCCCAGACTCTACCATCCAATATAACCTGGGGACACTAGTAGGACTTACATTATAAGATTGTGTCTAGATGTAGGAGGGTAATTCTTGGGATCTGCTCAGAGAAGCATCTGGCACTGTTAGCTGTCTTCATTTTGGTAGTTTACAAAGCAAGGAGATACACCTACTGGGTTACAGATGGTCATTCTTCTAGCTTCAAATATGACTCCTTGTTCATTTTCTGGGAGCTCTTTATGGTCAGCTCCGTGTCTATTTCCCCTGAGAAGGTTGTAAGGACAGGCCTTTCTCTGATCTGCTATGACCCTTGTGTGGCCTCAGGAAAACAAAATCCTGGCTCACAGACTAATCTCCAAAATACTATTTGCATGAAAATGAAACCAATTCAGTTTTCTTTTTCCAGCTCTGTTTCCTCTGCTCTAGTCAGGGCTGTCATTATTTTATACTGAACTGTTGCTATGACTTCCCTTGTAGATAATAGGTATCATTTCATCATTTGCAGGGGCAGGGAGGAGTGGAGTGGGATCAAACTTGGGACCTTGGACATCCCAGATAAGCACTCTACTTCAGACCTATGCTCCTAGGCTGATATCTTTATTTTTAAAACTCATGGCTTTCCTTTTTCTAAATCATAAACTCCTGACACATTTGAGTGACCTTAAAACTCCTGGGACCTGCAGCTACCTGTCTTTCTGGCACTCTTTCTCATCCTCCCTGTGAGAATTCATTGTTCCCTTTTTGCTCAGTTTGCACTTGTTTTGAGCTTGCTACAACCTTGTAGTCTCCCTCTGCTTCTCTCTTTTTGTTTGCTTCAGTTACTGCAACAAATCACCTGGGATAACCACTTACTTACTAGGAAGAAGGTTATTGTGGCTCGTAGTTTTAGACATGTAGTGATTGCTTGGTCCATTGCTTTGTGTGGTGGTGGTACATCATGGAGATGCTCTTTACCTCATGGTCAGAACTTGAAAAGCAGAAGAGACTAAGCCCTAACTTCTACAAGGGCAAAAACTTGTAGCTTCATGTTTTATAGGGTCCATTCCTTTTTTATTTATTGTCTAAGTTTCTTTTCACAATATAGCAGCAATAGTGAATGGCTATAATAGAAACCACAGAGTGTGGAATGTTTCCTTTCTGGCTTTTTACAATCATGGTATGCTGGCTCATGTTATAAGTGGCAAGTGGGTTCCAAACAGCATATTTCACCAATAACTTAGAGCATAGGCCATGTTTGTGTCATCTTTGCACTTTATGGTTATCTCCCAATCTAATGCATTCACAGTGGAAAATGAGGAAGTAAAACGGAAGTTGAATCAAATGTGTGTGCAGATTGTCTAGTGCAAAGCCTGCTTGCTGAGAAGGAAAGTAAGCCCAGAATGACAGGGACTTTCCAACAGGTCAGAGCTCAGGTTAAGATTCACCTTGCTTGCATGTCAATGTGTTGCTTCCATTAAAAAGTTAGTAAATAAATATAATGCAGTCAGTTGGAGAAATGGCTTCTCATTACAAGACATCAGAGACAAATGCTTAAGGAAAAGACTCATTCCTCAATACACATATGTAAGAAGAAAGATAAAGAGGCCAGGTACATAGAGAGGGTTGGAGGAAGGAAAGGGAAGAAGAAAAGGATATAGTTATATTTTCATCTAAAAAAATAAAAATTATTAGTTAAAGAAAAGGTTTCATTAAAGAAGCATGAGGATACGTGTAAAATACAACTATTACAATTTAAACATTTCTTCTATTACATTTAACTATTTGATAGCAGGTGGGGCCATGACATAGCACATGTATGGAAGGGAAGGGACATTCAGGAACTGGTTCTCCCCTCCCACCATGTTCATTTGGAAGTAGATCTCAGGTTGTCTGACTTGGTGGCGAGCTCATTGTAACGATGAGTCATTGTGCGTTACACTAGTTTTGAAGAGGACTTTGGGCGTGAGCTTTGTTTTTCTCTCTAACCCAGAGCACAGTTATGTGTTCTTTTCCTGTCCTTGCTTTCCTCTTGCTTGCTTTGGGGAGCAGCAGAGTTCATGGCTCCTGGGATGGGATGGGATGGCAGAAGATCAAACTTGAGAAATGGCTTTGGGGCCAAGGCTCTGGGGGCCTCATGGGTAAGTGTAAGATATTGACTTATTAGCTGAGTATATATAGTGATTGATAATAGATGAGGGTGTGGTTACTGTTGAGAGCAAAAGCCTGGGGATGGCTGAAAAGTACAGACAACAGCAGGCCACTGTCTATGTAGGTATTGGATCCCGTTCATTCATTTCGGTTTTGGAAGACACAGATGGGTCTTGGCCCTCTCAACTCTCACCCTAGCTTCCCCTACAGTTCCTGATAGAGGTGCTCAAGGGCTGCTGAATAGTGTTCCTCTAGTTCTTCCTAACTGATGACTCTTGGTTTGATTCTCATCTTTGAACCTTCACAACTGCTCTCCTTTTACCTTCCCTTGGATCTTCTGCTTGGGGATATGGTCCAGCTCATAGAATAGAGCCCGTAGAATAGAATAGAATAGCTCATAGAATAGAATAGCCATGGGGTCAAACTGAAGAAGTAGCTGTCTTCTCTCATCAATATGGAAATGTCTTTTTCCTCCCCAGGAAAATTCAGTCACCCTGAGCTAGTCCAGCTTGTTTCTGAGCTGGAGGCAGAAAGAAATGCCAACATGGCCACAGCCTCGGCGGAGCTGGGCTCCTGAGCTCTCTTGCTATTCCACGGTGCTGCTATCTTTCTGAGGGTTTCCCCAAGATGAGAGTCTGTTTTCTGTTGTCTGGACTTGAACAAGAAATGTGATAGAATCCAGGCCCTAAAAGAAGCCACCGAACCGGAAATGGTCAGGAAGATGCCATGGATGACGACTGGAGAGGAGAATGCTTTTCTGTGTGAATTAAAAAATTATTAAACACTCCAAACTTTGGATTCTGTTTTGCATTTCTTCAATTCCTTTATTCAGGCTTACTAGGCTATATCCTTGAAGGGCAGATTCATTGAAAGTTAGGATTTTTAATTATGACTACTTTTAAGACCCGATTCTTCTTCAGGTGCAGCAGGAAACTACTACTGTGTACACTAATCCCGTGTTGTTTCACCCAGATGGGATGCTTTTACCACACAGTCACTTTCTCAAGGCTAACTTTTGATGGGGTTTAAGGAACCGTTCCACTCTGGCTGGCACAGGCTGCCCTGGATCCTCTCTTCACTGTGGCCAGCTAGAGCCAGATGTTGAATTTTATTGTGTTCGGCTTCAGGCCTCTGACTGTAGATTTCTAAGCCTGCTAACAGGCTTGTCCTGTTTCCCAGTGCTTTATCATCTGAGGATGTAAATTGGGGCATAATATTTCCAACACCACCTGTCTTCCCCTTTAGCTTTTTTCTCTGATTTAATGTCTTGATTATAATAACAATCATGAGTAGTGATAAAGAGTGTTACTAGAGTGATTACACTGAAAATAGACATCTACCAACTTCAGTCTCCCTCTTATTTCTCTTTAGTGAGAATAATAATCCATTCCACATGCCTTTGCTTGTGTACTCCATTGAAAAGTGTGGAAGGGATGGCTGTCCATGCAAGCCTTCCTGGTAGATAATTCATTGTGGAATGATGAGCCCTGTCCCTTTAAGGCTGGTATAGGACATTCTAAGCAGCGGTTCTCCAGAAACTCTTTGCAGTATCTATGGATACCAAGTCTGCAGGAAGCAACATACACGATCTCTTCAAAAGTAACTCGTGTGTATGTGTATTTACTGCGTGGAAAGGTGAGGAATGTAAAAAACACTATTTTTGAACCTTTGATTAGTAGGAAAACAATTCTGCTTACTAGTATTATGGAGCCTTTTCATTCAGTTTGAAATTTTATATGAACAAATCTCAGATCCAGTTCAAGTGTTTGTAATCAGCTGCTTCTCCATGGCCCTGGGCTTTGGTCTTTTCATGACCAGTTAGGACCATTTGGAGGCATTTTGAACCTCTGCTGGCTTAGACCCTGCACTCAATAAGAAAAGATAACTGTTGAATCCATCAGCAATACCTACAAATATTGGAACATTATTGCTTAACATGCTTTTTCCTTGGGGGATTCCTGCAGCTTGGCCAGATTGGTGTTCTGAATAATAAGTCCTGTAATTATGATATACAGTAAATACTTATCCTTGGGTTGAATTTAACAAAAAAATATTTTTTTCATCACTGTTTGCTGTATGGCTTGACATTTCTCAAGCTGTAACAATTCTCTGTGGCCTTGTGCTTAGAAAATGTCAGTTTGTCTCAAAGCCTTGTGGATGATATGTGTTCTGAGGCCAGTGACTGCTGAAGGACTGCCACAGGCCGGCCAGTCTCCTCACTCAACCTGTGGGAGAAACAGGGTCCTGGTACAGGTCGGCAAGGCATCTGCGAAGAAAAAATAACAGTCTCGACACAAGGAAGTGCAGGATCTGAATGTATTTCTGAAAAATGGCATCAGTCATTTTTACAGTCATTACAAAGGACAAGTGAAAAATCTGACAGCTCAGTGGTCAGGGTACATCTGAGGCCACCTGAAGCACACTGGGTCTAAAGCAGCCATCTCCTCTGGACCAGTGCAGCACCCCC
>NW_022196902.1:24169153-24242711 GCF_008632895.1 Mastomys coucha
CCCCCCGAGTACCGGGTGAGCCAGCCAGGAGGGTAGAGGCTCGAAATCTGTCCTGCTGCACACTGTCACACACACACACACACACTCTCTTGGCTCAAGGTCCTGGCCATCCTTAGTAAAGGCCCACTATGCTAATCTTTTGGGCTAGTCAATGCCCTACCCACCTCATTATCTTTTTAACAATGCTGGAGGCAATTGGTCTAACATTGCCTGCGAAATTCCAAGCCAGGGCTTGGCTAGGATGTTGGAACATTGGTGGAGGTCAGAGGGCAACCTTTAATTTTGTCTAGCTGTTAGTAAATCATATCTTGGGAGAAACCTAGCACATGAGACTATAGCAAAGACATATCTGGGCTACCTCTGAGTTAGGGGTTGCAGGAGATGGCTTCCTTGAAGCTTTTGCCTCATAAACTGCTATCTCACAAAGTGTGTGTGGCAAAGTGCATGCATTGTGAGGAGGTCCTTTGGACTCCATATTTTTATGTATATAATTTTACAGTTTAAAAATGGGGAGTAAAAATCTTTATGGGGGACTTGCTGCTGCTGCTGCTGCTGCTGGGTATACGTGTGTCTAGGCTAAAGTGCTGGGAGCCCAGGTTAAATACAGTATGAATGTCCAGGTTCAAATGATGGGAGCCAGGGTAAGATATGGTGTGTGTGTGCGTAGGTTCAAGTGCTAGGAGCCTGGGCTTGATACAGTGTATGTATCTAGGTTCAGGATCTAGAAAGCTGGGTTCAATAAGGTGTGCATCCAGATTTCAATGCTGGAACCCTGGTTCTCAATGTGAAACCTTTAGATTCTGAATTTAATGCAAGGTACGTATGTCATGAGAGCCCTTCTCCCTAATGGCATTAATGCTACTCTTAAAGGAATGAGTTGTTTTTTGAGAAGTTATGAAAGAGCCTGGCCCCTGACTCTCTCATTTTGTCGCTCACTGTGTGATCACTGTGATGGCTTCTCTTATCAGCCACAAGGCCATCCCCAAAGCTAAAGAGATAATTCCTGAACTTCCAAAATTAGGAGATAAAATACACCTATATTTTCCTTATAAAGAATTCAGCCACAGGTATTTGTTTCATCAACAACAGAGGATAGGCTAAGACATTTGTGGTTAGTTTTGGTTTGCCTTGATATGAGCTAAACTGTCTACCATATGAATCAAAATTACTAATGAAGGGCAGCAGGATAGCTCAATGGGTAAAAGGAGCCTGCTGCCAAGCCTGATGACATGAGTTCAATCCCTAAGCCTTACATGGTGGAAGGAGAGAACCAACTCCAATTAAGTGCCTCTGACCACACCGTAGCATGTGTGCTGTCTCACCTCCCCCAAGCCCTTTGCAAAGAATTTGTGGTGAATGAATTACATTATTGGTTTAGGTATTCTCCCTTGTGTGTAGTGTTTCATGGGATCATTTCGACTTGTTACTAAAAGGTTCTGTCATTGTGTACAAATCTTCTTTAGTACTTGTCAAAAGATTTTAATGTGCGTGAGTGGGCCCAGCTGGGCATTACTGAAACACTCAGCAGGCTTCCAGATCAGGATGAGCTTGTACATGCAAAGCCAGATAGAAACAGGCCAAACCTACTTGAGAATGCTCATGGGGAAGTACAGAGATCTGGAGGCTGTATTGCCCATCTCATTTTATTAAGATAGCCCCCTTACAAATGTGGGATATGGTATTCTGATCCATGTGCTATAGATTGCTTATGGGCATGACAGTGTGCAAGGATGTTCACACAGTCCATTGGAAAATGTCATTCCTGGGTCAGAAGGAATAAGCAGCCTTAGCTTAATAGAGTTGTGCAGATATGAGCATAGAGGATTGTGTTTTGTTGCATTTTGCTTTGGTTTTTGTTTTGAGACTGGGTCTCATGTATTCCTGGCTAGCTTCAAACCCACAATTAGGGCAAGGATGACCTTGAATTCCCCCTCCTCCCATCTCCACTTCCTGAGTTCTTGAATGAATATGGTTTACTAACAAAATTGGTAAACTTAGAATTTTGATGAAAACATTAAGTACTGTGGTCAATGTATTAAAAACTTAGAGATAGTAATATATTATTAAGTTTCTGAACATTTTTCTATGCAGTTTTAAATACTGTTTTCAGATTGTAAGTGTGAGACAATTACAAGATGGAAGTTGGTGGTTACTTCCTTATATGGTACGAGAATGGTCTGTTACAGTTCAGTGTGCCAAATGTAGTTTTAAAAAGAAAGCAGAGTCACAGAAGCTGAACACTTGGAATTCACTGGCAGCCAGAAACTGAGAATGGAAGACTATGACCATCATTCTCTGGCTGGAGAGCTGGCACTGCCTCCATGCCAGTTAGACGTGGTGGCTTGCTGCCAGAGAATGTGGGCTCCCCTGCCAGAAGTGCTGGGTATCTAACCCTCCCACTGTGGGGCAAGTATACAGCCCAGTTCCCTATGCCAAAGTTCCTCAGCAGGTCATGTGACCTTGAACCAGCTTCATTTTCACTTGTATCTATGGTCTGGATAGATTGCCATGCTATGTCAACTGTTAGAGAAGATGTTCAGGTTAGCCTTGAACTCACTATGTAGCTGAAGTTGGCCTGGAGTTTCTGGTTTTCCTGTCTTCACTTCCTGGGGACTGGGATTGCAGGTGTGGACCATAATCACTGGTTTATTCAGTGTTGGGGGAGAGCCAGCACTTTGTGCATAGTAGATAAGCACTCTACCAATTCCTGGAATTACATCTCCAGTCCATGGCATGTTTTTTATATTATTATTGTGAATTGTTTTAGTTAATAGGTCTATTGATATAGTTTAGAAATATACCGTAGGTTTTATCCCTGCTGTGAAATAACAATCAGGTTACCACTGTGAAGAATAAGGATAAAAGTGGCTGCTGGCAGCTCATTATAGTTTTATATATGTGAACAACATATAAATTGAGAATTTGTTGTAACCCAGCTTCTACTATGGTTTTCTTCTCAGATACTCTTTTTTTTTTTTTTTTTTCTTCGAAACAGGGTTTCTCTGTGTAGCCCTGGCTGTTCTGGAACTCACACTGTAGACCAGGCTGGCCTTGAACTCAGAAATCTGCCTGCCTCTGCCTCCCAAGTGCTGGGATTAAAGGCTTGTGCTTAACTCTTTACCTGAGTATTTACTGTTCTAGGCAGTCCGGAGTGAATTTTAGAGTCAGAGGCTATTTCAGTATCTTTAGATGATAATTGGCCTTATAACTTCTATCTATCCTGTTAGTCAGGTTAAAAGTTGATTTAAAAGTACTACCATAGAATCATTGCTACCAACATTAAATCATCAATAGGTAGTCTAGACTAGCCAAAGAAATAAAAGATCCAGTCATTGTTAAAATGAATTATTTTAATGACTTAAATAAATGTACATAGTTGATATAGGTGGAGAGATAACAAGCAATTTGGTGAAGTTTGTAGGATTTGGCCCACTGCTGGAGACAGTCATAAATAGTGCCACCTTCAGACTGACAGGATGTCACTCAACACTCTGAAACATGCATATTGGTATGGAGATCAAGCCAAAACCAAAGCTAATAATCAGTAGCTGCGTGATCGGGAAATATACAAGCATTCAGAACAGTTACGACCCTGCTCCAGGTTGTCTATTTTTAAAGATGACATTTTGTAAATACTCCAGAATAATGGTCATCAACACAAATGCAAATAGAATTCATTTTATTAAACTTTTTAATAGACCCCATTTAAATATCAATGTCAAAACTTAGGGTTCCCAGTGGGATTTTGATCTTCATATCAGGCAGATGGTGCAGGCAGATTGACCGGCAGTAGCCCAGGCTGGACCTAGCACTGCAGCTCTTCTTCCTTGGTCTGCCCAGGGCCTGCTGAAGCTTTCTGTGAGCTGGCGTGCGCTGTGGAGTTCAGGACCTCCTCAAAACTGCCACCACTGTGGCTTGACCCGCCTACTTTCGTCTGAAATGGGCAGGTAGATAAAAATCCAGTTAGTTTTTCATTATAATTTTTGTAATAGTTTTTAAAATAAAAGTGCCAAAAGTTTAACTTCTTTTGAGTTTAGACATAATTAATTTTCCTCAGAAGCACATGAAGTTAGTTTCCTTTATGTTTCAGAATAGTATTCATCTCGGTTCTGGGATAAGATTCTGAACTCTCCATCTCTTCTATTGGTAAAATTCTAATCCCTGTAGGAATATAATCAGATCTGCAGATATGCAACATCTGTCCCTATTCATCTAGAGAATTTATTCAATCAAATTGGAATTGGATCTTAGATTAATTCTTTTACAAATGTATAAACATCCTTATGTGACTTCTACTTAGATTTCTATTTAAGACATAACTAGAAGCCAATCCTAATTTCTGAAAGTGTTTCTTGTTTGTTTGTATGTGTGTATGCATCTTCATGTGGTTGTGAATATATATTGTGTGCAAGTATGCATGTACATGTTGTATGTATGCATGTGGAGGCCACAGGATAACCTTAGGTGTTGTGCCTCAGGTACCATGTTCCTCCCCACCTTTTTTCTGACAGTCTTTCTTTAGCCTGGAAATCTCCAGAGGCAAGGCTGGCTGTCCAGAAAGCATCAGGGATCTACTCATCTCCACTTTCCCTGAGTTAGAATTATAACTGTACATCACTATGCCCTGCATTTTTAACAAGAGTTCTTGAAACTGAAATCTAGTCATGGTGCCTGCAAGTCAAGAAGTACTTTACCTACTGACTTAGCTCTCCAGCCTACCCCTGACCCTCCCATTTTTTACGGGTCTGGATTTTGTTGTTGCTCTGTTTTGTCCTGAGCAATAGGAATTTCATTACAATCCCTGAGAATACTATATGTGGTGGTTTGAAAAAAAATGGCCCCAGTAGGCCCATAGGCGGTAGCACTAATAGGATGGGTGGCCTTCTTGGAATAGGAATGGAGGAAGTATGTTAGTGGGGACAGGCTCTGAGGACTCACTCCAGTGTGGCTCAGTCTCCTGCTGCCTATAACCTTCAGTAACTTCAGTTTCAAAGAATCTGAAGCACACTTCTGACCAACTTGGGCACCAGGCATACTTGTGGTGCACAGATATACATACAGGTAAAACATTCACACATATAGAAGAAAATAAAATTAAAAAGACATTTATAAAAACTTAAACAGGGTTTAAAAGTAGTTCATTCATTAAAATAACTTAATTCAACTGTCATAAAAATTATTTTGCCTTTTAAATTCAGTTATTAAATTGACTTTTCTACATTGTTTAGATCATATTTATATATTTATTTTCCCCAGAGTCTTCCCTATATATCCCAGACTGGCCTGTCACTCTATATAGGCCAAGCTGACCTTGAACTCTTAATTCCTCCTGCCTGAGCTGGCAGTACTGTTTCTTTCCTGAGTGGAATAAGTAGGATAAATTTCATAAAACCTACCGTGTTAAAGTACTAGTTGCTTCGGAGTTTTAAAATTTTGAATTCTCACCAGACCTAGAAGCACATACCTTTAGTCCCAGCACTCAGGAGGCAGAGGCATGTGAATCTCTGTGAGTTTGAGACCAGGCTGGCTCATGTAGTGAATTCTAGGACAGTCAAGGATGTATAAATAGACCCTCTCTTAACCTCCCACCCTTAATTTAAATTTTCTTCTAGCTTCTGTTTAATAGTAGAAATCGCAGTATTATGTTAGATGAATGTATGCTTCCCTTTAGACTTTTCTTCATCTAGTTTTTTTTTTTTTTCTCAAATCAACATAGTGAGATAAAAAGGTGCCTTTTAGAAGCTCACTCTGGCATACAGGTGGGATGCAGGTTTCCTACCCAGGTGTATTTAGTGACTGCACACTGCCATGCTTTGGGTGGCAGACTAACTCTCAGCTTGAACAAAGACACAAACAGTATACCTCTTTTGTATCCTTCTATGGTAATTTTTACATCTACGGGCTTATCACTTTGTCTGTGGAATTATAATTGCTCTTTGAAGTCAATTTTACTTGAACCGCAGGGCTGGGCTACTCATCTCGCCAAATAACTGTCTAGGAGAACACAAGGCATCAAAAAGCATTACGTAACAAACCTGTCTTCAGTTTCTGAGGGTCTTATTCAGACTATGTAATGCATTCATTAGAGTAAGTACCCTAAAACCATGGTCTGCATAGCAGAGAGGAAAGGTGGGCAGCTAGCTGGGTGTGGGGTTTGTGATGAGACAGAACATAGTTGGATACACAAAATGTGCTTTTGTAGACACTGGCTCTGCATCTCTCTACTTAGAGTGGAATAGGAAGAATGCTGGCTGGCCATAGAGGTGACACCAGACCAGGTGTCCTCAAGTAATACATTGTCAGTAGGTTGGCAGCACTAAATTCTGTATGATTATAATGAACTGGAAATTCCCCCATCGAATATCAAAGTATTCATTGAACTGGAGATAGGAGGAAAACTGGCTTGGAACAATGCCCTATGGTATGTGCTGGGTTGCTTGTGTTCTTCACAGTAGGACACAGTAGTTTTTTATTTCCTAGACCATAAGCATGACCTTGCTTCCCTGTCAGGGTTTAAAATCCAAGCTTAAAGTGGAGTTTGTGCCTGGAAATGCAACAGAGACATCTACTCTTCCTTACTGAGCTAGTCCTCCCAAAGAAAACAGCCTCAAGCCTAAGCAGAGACTGACATGGAAGCTTAGGAGACTTAGAATGTAAAAAACTATAGAAAGTAAGTAAGCTATAGGGAAGGAGACTTTAATATATTATTTGGTCTGAGCAGCAGGAAGTGAATGAGGTGTTTCTGTTGATGAAGTGAGAGGCTTCACACAACACCTGATGATGAGCTATCCTCCTTTACCTGGCAGGCAGAACAATCTAATTAATCTTTGGCTGTGGCAGATATGTGGGTGTGAGTATTGGTAAAACAATGCACAAGCACAGACTCTGCTTTCAGGAGGTCTCAGCAGAGCACAGCCTTTGGTAGGCTGCATGGTTATGTGCCTGTCTGAAGGAGGAGACTTAGCAGTATGTCTTCTGGTTTTGTTTGTTTGTTTGGTTGGTTTTTTTTTTTTTTTTTTTTTTTTTTTTTTTTTTTTGGTTTTTCGAGACAGGGTTTCTCTGTGTAGCCCTGGCTGTCCTGGAACTCTGTAGACCTGGCTGGCCTCGAACTCAGAGATATGCCTACCTCCGCCTCCAAAGTGCTGGGATTAAAGGTGTGCACCACCACTGCCTGGCTGCAGTGTGTCCTCTGGCTCCATGAGGAGGAAGCAGTAAGAGGCTGGGATTGCGACTGCCACACTTAAAGCACAAGGAACCATGAGCTTACCCATTTCTTAAAAGCAAATGAGAGCAGGTTGTTCTTGATTTCTTCCTGGGCTTCTTTATATCTCCTTCCGCTAAAGAAGACTGAACACTAGAACCCCTCCTACATCAGAACTCCTCCAACAAGAAAGAGAATCTTTACTTGTGAGCTGATGTGAAGCTTAAGTGCAAGTGTTGAGAAACTGAGTTGAGATTTTGATACAAGATGTTCTAGTGAGATACTACACAACACACTGTATTGCTTTTTTTCTTTTCTTTTTTTTAAAGGCCCTACTTTACGAGACACCTTAACACCTCCTACTAATCCTTACACGTTTCCTAAAAGAGAAAAAGTTGGCAAGTGCTAGACAATGCTGATGGGTGAAGTAGCCAATGGAGGCGTAGTAGTCACTGAATGATGATTTTATTCTGGAGCCTTCAAAAACTGATCAAAGACCTAGGAAAGTAGGCCTTGTAAAAGACCCTGGTTTAAGGAAGAGCCTCAGGTCTAAATCATTGAAAATACTGGGGGCCTGTGGTTAGGAATAATGGACATTCTGGCAGCCATGTAGCAAATGTAAGGCTGATGTGGTGAATCTGGAGGCAGGTAAATCATCACCATTTTGATCTATAATAGTAATAGCAAAATATATGAATGGAGTGCCTACAAGATAGTAATTATATAAGATGTTATATTTATTTAGGTGGCACTTACAAAAGGTTCTTGTGATAACTGATTCTCCTGATTTACCTTTATGTCTTTAAAGTCAAGACTAGTTTTTCTTTTGCCTTTCCCCACCCGCTTCTGTAGATTAGCACCTGTGCTTGGACAATTTATGAAAGTTTAACAACCAGCATAGAATGGGCATAATTTCAGTTGCTACCCAGGGAGCAAAAACATTACTGGAAAACAATTCATTTTTGTGGCATTGCTTAATTTTCCCACTGTGATAACCACACTGTGCTGTGGTCAGTATGTAAGCTTAGTAAATAGTCTGAGAGGTTGATGGTAGAGGATGGCATTGTGACACATGGCAAACAGTTTGGTTTTGCTAATTTATATCCATATTTTATGTTTATAAAATATGTAAGCTATTATGGAAACTTCATTAAGTTTTATGAAATTAAGTGGTGAATGATAACCCAATTCACTTTCATGAGCACTCAATCCCTGAGTGGTTTATAATCAACTCTAAGGATGCAGGAATGTCCTCTGCTGCTGATCTTATCCCTAGGTCTCTGTGGGAGGAAATGGCCTGTCCTGTAGCACATCCTGCCATCCTAGCCACGCAGAAGGGTGAGAGCCCTACCTTGCCTGCAGCACTAATGGTGGTAATGACTAGGCTGTCCTGATGAAATGGACCCAACCATACACAATTCACTTCATCTGTACCTTGAGGCTTGTAACAGTTGTCTCAACCCTCTCCTCAAATGATTTGAAAGTAGGAGAATTCCTAAAATAAGAAAAGAGAGGTCAGCTCTTAAGGCTCGGTGTCTTAGCAACCATGTTGTTTGGTTTTCAGTTCTTGTTTGTAAATAGCACTTCTGCACCAGAGCTGGCTGTCAGCTTATGACCTGGAGCAACTGTGTCTTAAAGTGTGTTTTACTCCTGCTCAGATAGGTCCAGAAACAGCATAGCATATTTCGAAGTAAAATGGCCACATACCTGCCTGTGCAGTAAATATCATAGCACATGGCAATAATCCAACTGTAATAATCCAATAATCCAACTGTAGTAAGTCCATATATGAGGGGATAGTATTAGGAAATTAAGTGGTGAATGAAAACCCAACTCACTTTCATAAGGACTCCATAGTCCTCCATAAGTCATTTTCACCGAGTCAATGGACTGATAACTAATTTTATATTTGTTAATTTTTTGTTTTCTGCCACAACAGTCTTTTTCCTAACTCTTTTTTTTGTTTGTTTGTTTTAGTGAACAGTGGAAGATCTCTTTAAATGTCATGTATAAGATTTCCAACTTGTAAAGTTAAGTTAAAGGGTTTTGTTTTTATTTTTGTTTTTTAAGACAGGCTCTGTATAGCCCTGGTTGTCCTGGAACTCACTCTGTAGACCAGGCTGGCCTCGAACTCAGAAATCCGCCTGCCTCTGCTTCCCAAGTGCTGGGATTAAAGGCGTATGCCACCACCACCCGGATAAAGATCTATTTATTTTATGTGAGTACACTGTCACTGTCTTCATCAGACACACCAGAAGAGGGCATCAGATCCCATTACAGATGGTTGTGAGCCACCATGTGGTTGCTGGGAATTGAACTCAGAACCTTTGGAACAACAGTCAGTGCTCTTAACCTCTGAGCCATCTCTCCAGCCCCTGGTTTTTGTTTTTGTTTTGTTTTGTTTTGTTTTTCAGTAAATATGAGACAAGACAGACAAGAAATATCTCAAGGAGAAAAAAAAATGTTCCTGGCTTTTTTCTTTCTGTGCCTTAAAAAATAATGATGTTGACAAATTGCAGGAAGTGGCACTTCTGTAAGTTGATGTTCTTGTTTTATGGTGGATGCCCCACCCCCACCACCTCTAAGTCATTTCTTTGTTAGCTGCATATATTATTTTCCCATCCTCTAGGAGGTGGAGCCTTCCTACTTTATAGGCATTTTATTTATGACTCAAATATTATATCACCTATCTTCCATCTTCTGGCTTTCATTCATTTAGTGCTTTCTTTGTTGGATTTGCCCACAAAAGTATCACTGCACTATGTTGATTACAGTCTAATTAAAGATTACTAAGTCTAATTAAAGAAATAGAAGATAAACTAAAAGATAGATCAAATTTTGCATGTCACATTTCAATAATAATTGCCATTATATTCAAGTCAAATATTTCAATTAGATTTTATTATATTTGATAAGCTGCTTGTTTGTTCTTGAGTACAGAGGACAATAATATAAGAAGAATGGCTTAGAGACTCTTGATAAGGGAGTGTGGCTAGGGCATTTGGGTTTTAGTAGGTGTGGGATAAGCCATGGCTCTAGGATGGTCAAGAGACCATCGTACAAAATATATTCTCCAGGTCTTTGGCTTTGTTGAGGATTGTTCCTGCAATTTTGTCAGTCTCCATAGCTCAAAATGACCCCCATTCCAGCTGCAGGGCATAGCTTTGTACTTTGTTCGTGACTCAAATATTAGTTAAGTCCCTGTGAGTAATCCTTCATAATAACCCTGTTTCATGGTGAAATTACATTTGTATGGCTCAAAATTATATAGTGTGGCACTTCATTTCCTCTTCAGGCTTTATTTGGCTGACCTGCCTACATGACATCCATCAGTTATGTTGGTCTACAGTGGGTAGGCAGGTAAGATGGATGTTTTGTGGATCTATGTTAGATTAGTAAACTTAATTTCCTCTCAAACCTAACTTCAGGAAGTTCATGAGGTTGTGTTTGCCCTTTAGGCCAGAAGATGGATTTCTGATTCACAGAGTGGGACTTTGTTTTCTCCAACCCTTTTTTGGACACCCAGATGTAAACTTAGTCAGTCCAAGAGCTACATGCCTGTGTTGGACTAATCAGCCTGGGTACCTTCTGGGAGCTGCTAACAATTTGCTTGAAGATAAACTTAGCAATCTTATTTCTACCAAATACTAAAAACCAAACACAGTGGTTAAATTACCCAACTAAGCAAATATCCCCAGCATAGAAGAAACTTCATCAGACATTAATGGATAAACATTTCTCTAATTAAATTATACCAGAATGCATTCTGAAGAACAGGGAGAGCTGGTTAATCAAATTTAATTACACCATGTACAACTATAAACTTTTGGTATACAAATGACCCTAGGAAGAATTTGGTTCCCAGGGTCTCAGAAACTGAATTCCCTCTGCGAAGACACTATATCATAATGTACACTATGAAGCAATGGGTGTCTAAAGGCTTGATGTGCTCTTTTATTCCACAATGACAGGAGCCCAGGCTGCTGGAGCATCCCTCAGGAGAATCATGGGAAGAGCAGCAAATCTGGTTCTAGTTTCTTTTTTTTTCCATACAGTGCAATTGATACCAGTGAAAAGGTTTTAGCATGGCTGTAACATTGCTTGTTGGCAGAACTGTGCTACAACCTCTCTTTTCATTCTCATGTGAACATCCATGTCTCCAGACTATTACCACTAGGAAGTATGTTTTAATAATACTGTATCACTAAGCCATGTTTCTCACCAGTAATCTATCCAGGATTATAGTGGTCTGCCATTGTTAAACTCTTGGTAGACAACTGATCTCAAATCTTTTTTTTTATTAGATATTTTCTTTATCTATATGTCACGATATCTCCTTTCCCAGTTTCCCCTCTGAAAGAAAGAAAAAACAAAAAACAAAAAACAAAAACAAAAACAAAACCCTGTTCCCTTCCCCCTCCCCCTGCTCACCGACCCACCCTCTACCATTTCCCCTACACTGGCATTCCCCTACACTGGGGCATAGAACCGTCACAGGGCCAAGGGCCTCTCCTCCCATTAATGACCAATTTGGCCATCCTCTACTACATACACTGTTGGAGCCATTAGTCCCACCATGTGTATGTACTCTTTGGTTGGTAGTTTAGTCGCTGGGAGCTCTGAGGGTACTAGTTAGTTCATATTGTTGTTCATCCTAAGGGCCTGCAAACCCTTCAGCTCCTTGGGTCCTTTCTCTAGCTCCTTCATTGGGGACCCTGTGCTCAGTCCAATGGATGGCTGTGAGCCTCTACTTCTGTATTAGTCGAGTACTATTAGAACCTCTCAGGAGAGAAGTTATATCAGGCTCCTGTCAAACAGCACTTGCTGGCATCCACAATAGTTTCTGGATTAGATGATTGAATATGGGAAGGATTCCCTGGTGGAGCAGTCTCTGGATTGTCCTTCCTTTAGTCTCTGCTCCATACTTTGTCTCCGCAACTCCTTCCATGGGTATTTTGGTCTTTCTTCTTTTTGAGTTTCTTGTGGTTTGTGGATTGTACTTCATGTATTCTGAACATCTGGGCTAATACCCACTTATCAGAGAATGCATACCATATGTGTTCTTTTGTGATTGGGTTACCTCACTCAGGATGATATTCTCCAGATCCATCCATTTCCATAAGAATTTCATAAATTCATTGTTTTTAATAGCTGAGTAGTACTCCATTGTGTAGATGTACCACATTTTCTGTATCCATTCCTCTGTTGAAGGACATCGGGGTTGTTTCCAGTTTCTGGCTATTATAAATAAGGCTGCTATGAACATAGTGGAGCATGTATCCTTATTACATGTTGGAACATCTTCTGGGTATATGCCCAGGAGCGGTAGAGTTGGGGTCCTTGGGAAGTACTATGTCCAATTTCCGGAGGAACCTCCAAACTGATTTCCAGAGTGGTTGTACCAGCTTGCAATCCTACCAGAAATGAAGGAGTGTTCCTCTTTCTCCACAACCAATCCAGTATCTGCTGTCACCTGAGTTTTTTTATCCTAGCCAATCTGATTGATGTGAGGTGGAATCTCAGGGTTGTTTTGATTTGCATTTCCCTGATGACTAAGGATGTTGAAGATTTCTTTAGGTGCTTCTCAGGCACTCAGTATTCATCAGTTGAGAATTCTTTGTTTAGCTCTGTACCCCATTTTTAAATAGGGTTATTTGGGTCTCTGGAGTCTAACTTCTTGAGTTCTTTGTATATATTGGATATTAGCCCTCTATCAGATATAGGACTGGTAAAGATCTTTTCCCAATTTTTTGGTTGCTGTTTTGTCCTACTGACAGTGTCTTTTGCCTTTCAGAAGCTTCACAATTTTATGAGGTCCCTTTTGTTGATTCTTGATCTTAGAGCATAAGCTATTGGTGTTCTGTTCAGGAAATTTTCCCCTGTGCCCATGTGCTCAAGGCTCTTCCCCACTTTCTTTTCTATTAGTTTCAGCATATCTGGTTTTATGTGGAGGTCTCTGGTCCACTTGGACTTGAGCTTTGTACAAGGAGATAAGAATAGATCGATTTGCCTTCTTTTACTTGCTAAGTGCCAGTTGAGCCAGCCCTATATTTTTAAAATGCTGTCTTTTTTTTCCACTGGATTGTGTAGCTCTTTTGTCAAGGATTAAGTGACCATAGGTGTTCAAATCTTAATGACATCTTTAACAGGAATGCCACCCTATGAGTCTCTATTCTCTCTTTTTATTTTCTCCTGTGTTTACATTTAATTATACACATGTGTTTAGAATGTTCCAGACCTCTTGTTAGTGCTTTATATAGGTAACTATGTTTTGGCCTCATAAATCCATGCAAAGCAGCTCTTAATTCTTTATAGTGTGTGGTGACGAAATGGTAGTTGATATAGGTGAAGCCCTTGTCTCTGGTCTCAGGAAGAATTGAATTTAAGGCTGATATCTGTCAGAAACCCAAGACCAGAGCAATGGCCACGTTCCCTACTGAAGATAGTCAGAGAGAAACATGAGACATAACATGTTATGTCAGCTAACTCCTTTCACATAAAGCGATATGTGGAAGGAAGCCACAAGTAAAAATAAATGCTTTAATTTAAGAATAATACATTCTGCATTAAAATTATGTGAATATTTTGTGCACATTACCTCATGGCAGGCATACTTATGGAATGGCGGATGGAGTACCTTCAGGACAAAGCACATTAAAGGGAGGGGGGAGAAGAAGATAGCATAATTTAGGTTTGTGGTAAAGTCCTAGTTTAACAGTTCTAAAACAGCAATTTTAAATATCTAAAGTATTCCTTGCCTACCCAACCAAGATGGTATTTGTTTTCCCTTGGCATAACTGGCCACAGAGGGTATAAGGAAAAATAGATGTGCAATGGCCAAAGCCTCCTCTCTTTCCTAGGGGCCCTGCAGGAAATCTGGAAAGGGTGGAATTCTTCAGCCTGACCCTGGTCTCCACTTCCTTCTCACACTGGGGAAGAGTGAAGAGCAGGAGCCAGGAAGGACAGCCAGGCAGGTAGATGCTAATGATCCATTGTACAGAAACTGTCCAGAGGAGTGCAGATGGTTAAGAAAAGGCATCCAAAGAGGCACATGCTAGGCTAACACGGTTCACTCCCACAACCAACACACACACACACACAAACACACACATAAGCACATGCTAGGCTAACACGGTTCACTCCCACAACCAACACACACACACACTAACACACACATAAGCACACACATGAGCTGGAAGGAGAAGACTTCTACATCCATTCTAATTGTCAGTAACAACTGGTATAACCATAACCACACTGAGAGTTTGAGGATCTTACTCTTAGAGTAGCTGACTTATCTCCCTTCTCATTGTATGGTATTATCTACTGAGTTTTCTCCAAAACTGGGGTGAAGGCAGTGGGAGGATGCAAACTGGGTTCCATTGTCCTGAACTAGGGCTTGCTATCCAGCCACATTTAAAACAGACCCTGCCTTCTCTTCTCCCTAGAACAGTGGTACTCAACTTGTGAGGTTCAACACCTTGCTGGGGTTGCCTGTGAACATCCAGACACAGATATTTATATTATGATTCAAGATAGCAGCAAAATTACAGTTATGAAGTAGCAACAAAAATAACTTTATGGTTTAGGGTTACCACAACATGAGGAAGGTTGAAAACCACTGTCCTAGAAGCTAAGTTTTGGATCACATATACCAGAAACTATCACCTAAGGCCATTGGGATGGGCAGCCTTCTACTGAAATGTCAAAAGTCATTTAGGCAGTATTTGAAGTCCTCAGTGATAGGTTTTCTTCACTGATGAAGTAAGCCAATTCAAGATGAATTTAAAAGTATATAAAAGCAGGTTTACTGGGGGCAGCCTGTCACTCACACTGAAAGCCACTAACTTATTAACATAAGTATTGTCCAGTAAAAATATGGAAATTGAAGTTCAGACATCAGTGTGTCAAAGTTAAAGAAACTCAAAGAACAGTGAGTGATGGGGGAAATGGCTTTCTGTTTCTCAACTCCATGTTCTGCAAGTTTTATTCAAAACAAAACAAACAACCTCAATTTCTTTATGTCTTTGTATTCTAAGGACCAAGTCAATGTTGGAAGAAATGGTGCTTACAGAAGAGATCTCAAGCTAAGAGACTGTCCAACTAACGAAACCAGTAGGGAAGATTCACAAGTAAGATGAATGTGTGGTTAAATGAACACCAACGTACTTAGGAGTTCATAACTGGCCTATTCCTTGTTAACATGCATGCTCTAAAAAAATGGGCTTGTTTTTCAGGTCGTGGCACAGCATGAAGGGAGCTGAAAGCCATGGGTAGAAGGGATGGGCAGGGGAGGAGGAGTCACACAGTCTCACAGACTCAACATAGTGTGCTTACCCAAAAGAGTGAGACCTGCAGCCAGGCAGCATGGGAGAAAAGAATGAGGCAAAGTTAGCACAGACTGTGAAGGAATGTCCCCCCTGTGGCTTTCGTTCCTTTGTAAGAGCCCAAAGCAAAGGTTTAAACAACTCCTTTCACTGTTCTTTTGAGTACAGAGTTTGCTTTCTCTGTGCATGCTGAGGGGAAAGGGTTCCAGGACCCTGAGTAGATATAGAAATCCCAGGATGTTTAAGTTCTTGAATAGAGTTCCTTCAGTATTTGCACATAGGTTCTATACTTATTACTTGCATTACCTAAAACAGGAAAAAAGTCACATAGCATTTGCCATGCCTCATTACTTAAAGAATCTTAGTACAAAAATTTGTACATGTTCAATAAAGATAGAGCTTGTTGAACCTGTGGTTGGTTGGTGGGACCCACAAATGTAGAAACAATAGCTTATAATGTTGCTGACTTTTTAATGTGTCTTAAAGATTTTTAACACTCTGTTAAAATTTTCTTCAAGTTGCCTTTTGCCACAGCAATATATTGGTGGTAAGCCTCCATCATGTGCTTCTTCTGAACATTTAGTCCCCACTGGATCAGGGTTTGGACAGATTCACTGAGAACTTCTGAGAACTTCTGAGAACCAATGTTGTTATAAGAGCCATCCAAACAGTTGACATTTCCTCAGACTTCATGTCATGGATATCACATGACTTTATCATACACGTGGGGCAAGTACTACTAATGCTATTCACAAATGGAAAAAAAGATGAACCATGGTCATGAACACACAGAGGAATTTTATAGTATAATAGATACAAATATAGGGTAACAGCTACTTCAAAACAACAGAAAGTTTAAAGTACATTTTAACATTGCCTACTATTCTTTCATAAATTGACACATTAGTTTGAACAAAACGTAAAGACATTTTTTTCTCATTTGAGGGTATTAACCTGGAAAATTTTTTAAATGGCATCTACACATTACTTGTTTTAGTAAAACTTGTATAAGAGATATTTGTTCAGGTAAATAGCTTGATACCACTGATACAACTTCAAACTTAATAAAATTAGAAGTAACTAATAATACAAAATCACATGCTGCCTCTGAAGGCTTTCAATGTCTTTTGATAATGTGGTATTCTTAAAAGTGAAGATAAAAGAATGGAGACTGTCCATATACATATCTGTAATTAACTATTCATATGAATACTTAGTTAAAATGGTTCATGAATATGAGGCATAATCCAACAACTTTTGATATAAAAAAACTAAATTCAAAGACATGAATATTTGTTTCTAGGTATAAAAGCTTCAAAGAAATAATAGTTTAAGAAATTTATGACATAAATTTTTAAAAGGAGAAACTTAAAACTTTCCAACTTAAAAAATAATTTGCCATGGGCATTGGTGGCGCATGCCTTTAATCCCAGCACTTAGGAGGTAGAGGCAGATGGATCTCTGACTTTGAGGCCAGTCTGGTCTACAAAGTATGTTCCAGAACATCCAGGGCTATACAGAGCAACCTTTTTTCTGGGATAAAAAATTGGTCTAAGAGAAAAATAAAATTGATTTTTAAAGAAGGATCTCCTAAAGCCACATCGGTCAAATTCAAAATAAATCGACAGGCATTTAAGCAATACAAATATGACAGTAATAATATTGTGAAACCTTTCCCATACATATAATATAAAAATAAAAATATCCTATACAACACTCTTTTCCCTGTTTCTACAATAAGGATGTTAGGCGTAGTTCAAAATCTATCTTCATGTCCTCCTTACTGCTTTGTTAACTGACAAATGTCCCATGGAGGGTAGTTACTTAAAGCTTTTACTGCTGTCATGAAGAATCAGTTATTGAAATGAAGGCATAAAAATGATTAATGTATCTTGATATACTGGTAAAGGAAAGAAAGAAAACTACCAGAAGTATAAGACAAATAATATCATTTTATAATATAAAATAGACCAGATGGTTAAGTACAAAAATGTAACCTACAGTAGTTTATCAGAGCAGATCCCATGGAATATTTTCTTGTATCATTTAAATTAAGAGCTATGATACTTAATATGTATTGTCAATTTGATTAGATTTAGAATTACTATGGAATGTGTCTGGATTACTGTATCTGATTACATCTAGAAGGCTGTTTCTTTTTTTAAAGATTTATTTTTTATTTATTTTATGTGTATGAGTACACTGTAGCTGTACAGATGGCTGTGAGCTATCATGTGTGTAGCTGCTGGGAATTGAACTCAGGACCTCTGCTGGCCCTGCTCTCTCTGGCCCCGCTCTCTGCTCTGCTCCAGTGTAATTCCCTGTAGCTGTCTTCAGACGCACCAGAAGAGGGCGTCAGCTCTCATTACGGGTGGTTGTGAGCCGCCATGTGGTTGCTGGGATCCGAACTCAGGACCTTCGGAAGAGCAGTCAGTGCTCTTACCCGCTGAGCCATCTCGCCAGCCCTAGAAGGCTGTTTCTATTCGCTAGCCCATGGGCGCCAGGACTGAAAGGAGAGCTTCAGTACTCACAGCTCTCGGCTTCCTGACTAGGGATACCTTGCCACCAGCTGCCTCAAACCCATGCTGCTGTCATGACTTCCTGATGTGGATGGACTACACCTTCAAACTATGAAAGAAAATGATGGTCTTTTCTGTTCACAGCAAAGGGAAAAGTTAATAAAACCAGTCTCTGGTTCTTCGCGTGCTGGGTTGTTATTAAATCCCTCCTCATTCCGTCTACCTTCTGCTTTTATTGGTAGAAAGACGGGTCCAGGCTTCTAAATAAACCTTTAAACAAAATATCCCTACATGAAAATGTATTTCTGTCATCAATGTTATTTTACCCACTGAAGAAAGAATACCCTTCCTATACACACTACTTTTTGGCAGCGCTGCCATGTTTTTCTGCCGACTTACCTCATATCTCCAAACTTCTTGCTGATGGCAGTTCCCACATTATTGAAAGCTACTGTTGCCTTCTGCCCTGCATGGCTCAGGGTTTCGTGCGTTTTCTTGTACCTAGAATTAAAAGAGAATCATGGTAAGAGTCAGAACACAGTCCAAGAATGGAGTCATGTAGGAATTCTGAGTACCTATGAGAAAACTCCAAGAAGACAAGAGACTTGTGTGGTGGTTTGAAAGAAAATGGTCCCTAAGGGCCCATAGGGAGTGTTACTATGTGGGTCCCCCAGCTCTTGAGAATCTTTGGCTGATACAATCCATAGCAGGCAGAGGGAGCAGAGATGGAGTGGAGGGGTGTTCAGGAGCCCTGTGAGTAGTTAAGGTACATAAACCACACTTTGACCAACTATCAGGAGGCAGATCAACTTTACTTTGAGTGATTCAAAGATTTTAAAGTTTTGGAGGACTGAGGGTAAGAACATCGAGGATGGGCAAAGGTCATTGGTTGGGGGCTTAGGGTCCCTGGAATGCCTCATTAGCATTTCAGGAGTCTCAGGTGCTGGATGAACAGGTTTTATCAGGAGAAAGGAAATTGATCTTGTAATCTAATTGAGGCTATGTGACATTCCTCAGGTAGAGGCATATGTGTGGACTTAGAATTCCCCAGGCAAGGTCAGAGAAGAAGCCGTGCTAAGGAACGGAGTCTCCTAATCGCGCTGAACCCAGAGGCAATCGGCCATCGTGGACTTCAACCTCAATTAGCAGAGGTTCAGGGCATCACTACTAGGAGGTATGGCCTTGTTGGAGGAAATAAGTACCTGGAGATGAGCTTTGAAGTCTGAGAAAGCTCAAGCTAGGCCTACTGTGTCTCATTCTTTGCCTACTGCCTGTGGAGCAATATGTGGAACTCTCAGCTCCCTCTCCAGCACCAAGTCTGTCTACATGCCACCATGCTTCCCACCATGATGACACACTAAAGCTCTGAACTGTCAACCAGCCCCAGTTAAATATTTTCTTTATAAGAGTTGCCATGGTCATGGTGTCTCTTCGCAGCAATAAAACCCCAAGGCAGTGTTGTGACCTCAATTTCTTCAAAACACAGAATTGTCTTCAAATGTACTTTCATATTCCTCCCAGGTGTAGTGGATAGGAGTGAGTTTACTTCAGCTGTTGCTATTCATGTGTCTCTGTGGAAAAACATGTCTTTGCCATGTGCAGCTCGTCCTTGTGACTACTACACTTTACTCAAGTGACCTCTTCTTAACCCTCAGAGTATAAATTGTCTGATGCGCTGAGTAGAGTTGGCGACTGCATGAGACTTTAGTCTACCTCACTTTTGGGTCTTCCACTTTCCCAGGCGAAAGCCACCAACTAGAGCTATAAGCAATGAAACAGAATTAAAAGACAAGGTTGGAATTGAAAGCTGGGCTGGAGAGGTGGCTCAGTGGGTAAGAGCACTGACTGCTCTTCCAGGGGTCCTGAGTTCAATTCCCAGCAACCACATGGTGGCTCACAACCATCTGTAATGCAGTCTAATGCCCTCTTCTGGTGTGTCTGAAGACAGAAACTGTGTACTCACATACATAAATAAATAAATCTTAAGGAAAAAAAGGACAAGGAGAATTATGGGAATGTGGGAAGTGAAAGGAGACCCTCCATCCTAGAGCTTGGCTGAAGTCTCTTGCCAGCTTGGAGCCAAAAGTTCTGTCACAATTAACAAAATTCACTGTGAGGGTTGCTATGTGGAAACAATACTCCTTTTAGATAACTTATATTTCAAAGAAAAGCATTTAAATAGCAATAAGCCACACGTAAGACCTTGGGGTTTAACCTTACTTCTTTCCTGGGTGTGAACTTGTAAATTTCAAAAGTATTTCACAAATAAGTCATTGACTTGGAGTTTAGTTCTCTGAAGAACAGATTGTGTATGGTGGGCCCTGGCTGGTGACAGGTCACACAGCAAAGGAGTAGTCAGAAGATGGAAGAAAGGGACCTCCAGAAAAATCTAACTTTATTTTATTTTCTGAAAAGGTCTAAAGATAGCATATTCAAAGTATAATTTTACTTTCTACATTTTATACACATGACTTTTTTTAAATTGTGGTAAAGCTATGACCAATTGAAACCAAATATAAACCTGGCAGTTTATACTTGATATAAAATATTAAAATATGAGTTGCTGCTAAGAAGGCAGTTAGCATAGTACTGAATGTAAAAGATTAGTAATAAGAACATCAATCATTATCACATGGTTTTAGAGCTCTCCAATCACCAAATGGCATGAGCTAAGGTTCTTTACAAACTAACCACTCAAAAAGATCCAAAAGTAGTATATTGAATACTAAGTGAACTGGGCTCAACATTGTTTAAATGCAACACCTTTGTCCTTAAAAATAAAGAGTTTGGGGCTGTAGATAGGTCACTGGGTAAAAGCATACACTGTTCTTGGAGGAGGACCACATCAGGTAGCTCACAACCACCTAGAAGTCCTGTAGTTCTATACACACATGCAAACACTTGAGAATCTTTTAAAAAGAAAATTATGAAAATAAAGACATTGTATGTAAAAACAAATAAAAAAATTTGGAATTCCTACCCAATTAGATTTCTAGGATGCTGATAAGTTTTCATAAAGTAGTAATTGGGTCGTAAAACCAGCTCTACAAAAAGAAGATTAAAAAACAGAATGGGGCATTGTGGAGGAAAGAAAAACACAATATGTCCATGAGACATATCCATGCCCTATAGACTAGGATTTAAAGCTACCTGTATTCTAGAACTCTCTGTACTAATACTGATAGCACGATTCTGAAAAAAAAAAAATCAAGAAGCAATTTTTTTCTGTGCAAAATCTCTCATGCACAATGGTGAGGAAATTAAACAATCCATTAGAGGAGAGTCCAGCTTCACTTTTGACTTTTGTTCCTCCGCCTCCAACCCAGCAAGGAACCCTCGTGTCTTATTTCAATTTTCATAGTAGAACTAGAACCTGCCACTTCTCTCACCACCTCTACTCTCCACCTGGCACCAGCACATACCTGGGCTCTTGCAGCAACGATGTCCTAACTTGTCTTCCCATTTCTACCTTTCTCTCCCTATAGTGTTTCTTCCACACACCAGCCAGAAAGAGCCATCCATTAAAACATCAAGCAAGTCTCAATTTTCTTCACACTGTTCACCAGCTTTTCATTTCATACATAGAGAAATCCAAAGTCCATACCCACCAGCCTCCCTGGTCTCTCAGCCTAACCCCCCAGCCTCCCTGGTCTCTCAGCCTAACCCTCCAGCCTCCCTGGTTTCTCAGCCTAACCCTCCAGCCTCCCTGGTCTCTCCGCCTAACCCCCAGCCTTCCTGGTCTCTCCGCCTAACCCCCCAGCCTCCCTGGTCTCTCGGCCTAGCCCCCCAGCCTCCCTGGTCTCTCGGCCTAACCCCCCAGCCTCCCTGGTCTCTCAGCCTAGCCCCCCTTACTCTGCCTCTTTCTTGCCCACTCAGCTTCAGCTACCGTAGCTCCCTCACTGTTCCCAATGATTCCAGGCTCTATCAAACCTGATCTAAATTTTTCCACTTTGTGATACCACTAAATTTGGCAAGGAAGAGGCCAGGTTAGTGGCAATGTTCTACTTAGAAGGAATAAAAAGCCCGTACTCCAAGGAAGACTAGAAGCCACCTTTCTCTATCCAATAGAGCCATAGCTTGTTGGAGCCTTGACCATGCGAATGGCAGCATAGAGGGATTACGCCCTAGCCAGGAAGGCAGGGATAGGAAAGAAAAGGCTGACGTGGAAGGCTGAGAAGAATAGCTATGGGAAACCTCTCAGCACTGACTCAAGTGGCCTGAAAGATACTTCAAAGGGCACAGAAGAAAACAAAGGTGACAAGGGTGACCATCACAAGGGGCTGAGTTAGCCTAGAAAATTTCTTCTGATGTGTCAGTTTTGCATGCTTTAACAGCTTCTTGCAATTAAGCCTGCATATTTACTTCTTCTATGGGCAGGTCTATGTAGTTTAACCTTGTGTGTTTGAGAGGGCTTTGAATTTTGAGATAGATTTCTTTTGAACATGTGTGACACTCTGAATTTGATGGCGTAATTTAAAATTTGCTAGAAATAAGGTCATATTATAAGCAGTAGGAATTACATTGCTTTAAAGTCACTTCCCACAATGAGAGTTAGGTACACATGAAGATCTGTGGATTTCTGTGTTAGTGACATTTATGTATCAACAATGGAAAATGTATATCATTTATTTCCACTTTTAATTTCAAAGTCACAGTGCAGCCTATGCTTGGCTCAATGCAGTATTAAAAATTCCAGGACTTGTTTTTTTTTTTTTCTGAGAAATAACTGGTAACTCCATTTTGTTCTTTTTATTATTTGTTTTTCTTTCCTCATGCACATGTATGGTGCTGAGAATTGAATTTTGGGCCTCAATCCCTAAATGTTAAATCTGAACTCCATTAGAACTGAGCCCTTCAGATTACACATGATAAATGGAGGGATAGAAGAGTGTGCTGGCTCCATGGTGACAGAACTGGTGCCTCCCTTCCCCCATGATGTCCTGTCACCTTGGAGATGACACCAAGATGAGTTGGGTCAGCTTTTTATAGCTCCAGTTTCATGTAGAGAGAATAAGACTATGGTTTAAGAATTTTAAGATGTGCAGGAGATTCTGTCTCAAAATGAAAGGTGAACAGTGCCTGAGGAACAGTGTCTGAGTTCTTCTGGCCTCCACATGCAACTGTAAACATGTGCACAAGCAACTATGCACACAAATGTGCTGCACGCACTTGTCTACCCCAGGAGGTCTACAGTATCAGGGTTAAAACCTGATCATGGACAAGGGGCATTATGACTCCAAAGGGAGTCAGTCTCCTGAGGTAGCCTACTCGCTGACATCTCCTAACTCAGAGGTGTTCCAGATTGATCTCTTCTATAATCTGTGGAGAGATCTGTGTGCTTTCTTTATTCAGGCATAAAGGTGCCCTAAGAAATATTTCGTTATAGCTAACGCTGAGATTGGACATTATTTCCTGGCCTTCACAGTGCTTTAATAATCCTAATAGATTTCCTAGCTGTAATTAGCTTGGAATTTCTACTAAGAAGCTGTCTTACCAGACAGGGTGTTTCAAAAGTCAGAGATAGCAGTTAGGCACTTATTATCAGAGCAGTCTCACACGGAAAGAAAAACTGTTTAACTGCGAGTGAGAAGTTGAAGTTGTAGGGCTTCCCCCACTAATTGTTTGTGTTACAGCCAAGGAGTGCTGAAATATGACCTTCAGCTGCTTGCCTCAGACAGACCCTGAGAGTTTACCTTGGGGCTGCCAGAACGACCTAGCCCAAGAAGGACACCACTGCTCCTCCGCCTTGCACTTGGCAGCTTGTTCTCACTGACCTTGATGTAGCTATCTCCTGCCTACGTGACTTTTGTAGTTTGCCCTGTTTTCTGTATATCATATAAGCCTGATTTCTATTTTGTACAAATTGCATTCAGTTACAGCACTCCCTTGTGTCTGTTTCTGTTTGTCATTTCTTCGCCAACACCTTGTCTACCTGACTAGAACCCTGTTCCCCCGCAGGTTGAGGGAGGCCCGGACTGGCTGGCCCATGGCACAAATGCACACACACACAATTCTAAGGTGTGTGTATGTGTATGTGTGTGTGTGTGTTTCATTTTCTACCTCTTCATTAGGCAAACTGTTTCTTAAGCATAGTTAGTAGTTGTATTAGTCAGGGTTCAGTCTCAGAACTTATGGTAGTCTATGTAGTAAAGGAATTTATTGATGACTTACAGTCTGTATTCCAACTCACAACAAAGGTTAGCAGCAGCTGTGAATGGAAGTCCAAGGATCTAGCAGTGGCTCAGTCCCACAAGGCAAGCAGAGCGAGCCTTGCTTCTTCCAATGTCCTTAAATAGGTCTCCAGCAAAAGGTGTGGCCCAGATTAAAGGTATATGCCACCACACCTTTAATCCCAGATGACTTTGAACTCATAGATCTTCCTATCTTAACTTTCTGGGATTCATAGCCACTATGCCTCAAGATCTCCATGCCAAGATTCGGGTCGGAAACTTGTATCTCTCAGCCTCCAGATTAGGGCCACAGGTGAGCCTTCTAATTCTGGATTGTAGTTCATTTCAGATATAGTCAAATTGACCACCAGAAATAGCCACTAAAGTAGTCATTTGCATGGTGCCTAGAATCAATAACCAAAAAAGATCTCAGGGGTAGGCAGTGAGTAGGAGTTATATGTGGGAAGTAATTACCAACACCATAGCAACCAAGGGCCTATGAAAAATAGGTCATTGAACTCAGAGTACTTAGAAGCTCTAAGGAGCACCACTTACAGCACAGCTTATGTGAAGATAACTACGTGAAGGTAGGTACCTCAGAGGTTGTACATTGTCCATACCCATAATTTTATGTGGAGTCCTGGTTAAACTTGATCTTAAACTGAGTGAGCTTGGATGAAATGTTAAGCACTTAACAACCAGGTGAGCTGTTTGGTCAGGACACAGGGCATCTTCTGTTCTGTTTGGAGATCTTCTTCTCCAAGACAAATACAAAGAATTCTATTGTCTTTTTACATAGATTCACTTGGTAATTCACATAGATCACATGATTTATGATTTTAAAAGGCAGTGCTAATAATCAAAAGGACAAAGCTATGTGATTTGGACTTCAGCATTTTCTACATATATAACTAGAAGAAAGGACTATAACATCATCTGTTTCCTTACAAGATATTTCACAGCATGAGCATACGACCCCTAAGAAGAGATTTAAAAGACTGCATTCCCTTAATGACTTTTGTACATCTCACCAAGAACATACAAAATTATTTAGGATAATTTTCTTCCAAGGCATCCTAAGTATGTTATTAAAACATAAATTTATCACTCTGTCTGTAAAAAATAAGAATCTACTTCTGGATTCGTGTAATAAATAGCACCCCGAAGAAAACTTTTAAAATTAGGTTTTTAATCTTCATTGATACTTCTGAATGCAGCAGTGCTACAAAGCACTCATCACAAAGAGATAATTATCATTCAGACCATGGTGACCCAAAAAATCAGTAACAAAGTAACTGCCAGTAACAAAGAGTAAATAAATCATAAACTGAACCTCACTTTTCAAGCACTGTGAGTCTCTGAAATGCTGCAGCTTAAGCCAAATTCTTTCTGTGTAACTTAGTTCCTGTGCTTTTAAAAAACAACATGGGGGAGTTAAAATTCCTTTTTAAGACCGCCTACCTTCTATGGAACTACCATTAGGCCTTTGATACAACACACAAAGGTCGATTAGTGGGAGAGTTTCATGGGTTCACAAAGCAGAACATTGAATAAATAAACAGGCATACTGGCTCTAAGCCACCTACATGTACCCTGCCTCCTTAAAGCCCAAAAGACAGTAAAAGAAGTCTAGGTATGAACAAAATAGGCAAGAATGAGAACAACTACCCCCGCACCCCCCCAACTGACACACACACAGATAACCCCTTGTCCTGCTTGTATATTCCTGAACTATTTCTATAAAGAAGATGATCTGAATCCATATGTAATTATTCTTACTCACTTGGGTCCTATGGCAATTTGAATTCTATTGCTGAAGAAAACATTAGCGTACATAGATTTTTTTTCATTATTAATCAAACTAAATAGGTCGTGATTGCCTAATCATCATGCAAAGTATTGCCTCTGGGAATCACACATGATCTCTGAGAGCTGAAGTTCTTTTCAGTGCTTTGAAGTCTAATTTTTCCCAGCTAACTTGCCACAGCTCAGCATTCTCTCATCTCCACGTTTTGATCCTACAGAATGTATGCTAGAATGGGCAGCATGAATACTAAAGGAGTGGTACTTAATTAATTCAGGGAGAAATATTTTTGTTATCACTCTTCCCAACATACTTATTATTAATACGCTCCCTCCTCCAATATCCCTCAGCAGCCAAGGAAATTGGGTTAGTAGAAGACTTTCTCCTAAAATTATACAATTGATAAACTTAACACTCCTCACTGGTAAGGAGAGGCTCTCATGAGATTGGCTCTTCTCTGCTAAGAAAAGTTCATCTTCATTCTTTTTTTTCTTTTTTTTTATTTGTTTATTATTTATTTATTACAAGTACACTGTAGCTGTCTTCAGATGCACCAGAAGAGGGCATCAGATCTCATTATGGGTGGTTGTGAGCCACCGTGTGGTTTCTGGGATTTGAACTCATGACCTTTGGAAGAGCAATTGGTGCTCTTACCTGCTGAGCCATCTCACCAGCCCTCATCTTCATTCTTATAAGTTAGTGAGACCACAAACATTGTACTTATTAAATAATCTCCAAGGCCAGTCCAAAATGATACCCATGAGCAAATGATTAAACACACATACACGCACACACACTCATGCATGCACATACACATCTCCGGCTTAAACTTTTGTTAAGTTATCTTCTCTGTCTGAACTTTGCTTATGGGGTAGTTCAGACATGGTCAAAATGGGCCATTCATTGAGTGTCAGATCTACCTCTGTGTCTCAGTTTTCCTAATGAGAACACGGAGTCACCACAGGCCAACAAAGCATCAGACATCATCTCCCTACAATATTTAACTCACTAAATCCTCACTCCGTATCACCCTGGTACTGACATGGTCTCTTCCCCCGTGTACACCGAGTCCAGGCTAACATATCTGCAGCCTATGAAAGGAATGCTCTCCTGACACTGAGGCAAGTAGAATGGGTATTCTATAATCCAAGCATACAAGTGGGTGTCATTCAGTCACTGCTTCCCTCAGCATTTACCTCCAAACCACTGGGACTTCTTGTCAGACTGACCTCCAGATCCTTCCCCTGCTCTCTAAGCCTCTCTCTCACAACAGCCTCAGAAATGATTTTCCAGCTCCCACCCATTGTTGTAAATTATGCAGCAGGTTGTGTCATCACCTGCCACTGCTAGGCTAGGCACATAAAAGGTCTGGGTCACCTCGGTCTTGCTCATGTGTTCCTGCCCTCCCCCACTTTCCTCCTTTCTTTGTCTTGTTTGCCCTCTGTCTTTCTCTACCTCTAGCTACTACAAGACACCCTTTAATTCTGCCCACAACCGCAATAAAACTCTTGCTCTAGGTCTGTTGCATGGTGTGATAGGATAAAGCTACTTTATCTTAACTCCCATACCCCTCCATGATCTACTACATAATCTAATGGAAATGATCCACACATGTATGTTCAACCCAGGTCACTTCCTGCTACAAATCTTCCAATAGCTTCTAAAGCCCTTGGCATTAAATTCTTACTCTCTTCTCAACACACCACAGACATACTGTCTAGACTTTTTAAGAGACATTTTTTGACTCATCAAAACTGAAAAGCTAGTTCCTGCCTCAGAGTCTTTCTATCAACATTTTCTGGTCCTGAAAGTTCTTTGCTGGATCATTTAACACTGGACATTTCCAGTCTTTCAAGTCTCAGCTGGAATCAGGGTCTAGAACAAGATTTTCCTGTCTGGGACTCCATCCCACTAGCTTCCACCCTCTCCTCCAAGTCACTCACTGGCAAATCACCCAATGCTTGCTTGCTCATAGCCCATCCTGGTAATTCTTCCCTCGAAGCTCCTTGCTTGCTTATTTCATTACTTGTTCCTTGCCTAATTTTTAACTTTTCAATACTGAATGGAAAGTAGGCACCATGTCAATCCTATTATCCTGAGGTCTAGATTAGTCTGTAAGTAATATATGCCTAATAGTAGACATTCTTTAGCACTTGTTAGATGAATGACTGGTTAGGACCCTTTAACAGCTCTCTATTCCCTGCAGAGAGAGGTAACTCTATTAACTGAGCAAGCACACTAACTAGATGCTTTCCCTAGGGATGAAGTGTTCTGCTGAATCATCACCAGTATGTGTCACTCTCAAGAGCCATCACCTGTCTCTCTCAGACTGATTATATTCTGAGGACTCCTTAGAAATCCTGCTTTATCCCTTGAGGGACATTATCCCCCAGGCAAAGCTTTTTTCCTGATTCACATTCCCATGGTGCTCTGTATTTATCACTCATGAAAAAACAAACAAAATTCTTATCTTCTTGATTATATTGTAAACTCCATAACCACAGGCACTCAATCTGTGCTATTCATCTTTTACACCAAGTAGACTGCTTGGTGTAAAACCTAAGAAAACAGAGACTACCCATTCTTTCCCATATGACTTGGCTAGAACACTTCCTTCCTGGAACCTCCCTGCTGTAATTCCACATTCAGGATTGCCTCTCCCTCTTCCTGCCCCCAACCCAGTTTGGCACTATGAACACACCCTACATAACTATTTCCTCCTCCTCTTCCTCCCCATCTTCAGCCACAAAAATACTCTGCTCACATTTGGTTATCTAATCCCTGAAAAGATTATCAAGGGCAGATGACACAATCCTTCCTGTACTCCAGAGGGAAGTTCAGATCAGTATGACTTGAAGCCAAGAGACCTAAATTAAATACAGAGGCAACCAGACCCAGAGAACTGGAGGGTGTTCAGCCATACACTATCAGGGCAACTCAGTGATATTGGTCACCAAAGGCAAAATCAGAAGCTCAGATTACTGATAGATAAGCTTATGTATTCTAGTACCTAATACTCCATTGTCTTTTTCTGGAGGTTGTTCATATTTTGTTTGTTGAAGTTAGGTCTTGTTCTTCCTCCCAGGCCCATGCTCCCAGAAATAAGATACAGACCCAAAACAAATTTACAAATACCTTGGCCATATACCCAGGCTCTTCTCCAATTAACTCATAACTTAAAATAACCCATTTATTCTAATCTACATTCTACCATGTGGTTGGTTACCTGTGCTTAGGTGCCATGCACCTGTCTTGTCGCATCTTCTCAGCGAATTTCTTGCCTGACTCAATCCCAGCATCCTTTTGTAAGCATTGAGCAAACAGGGACACCTCATAAAAATACCGGGAAGCCAGGAATGTCCATTAAACTTAAAGTCAGGGAGCTTCAAAGGAGTTTACTGAATAAACATCCATCCCCAGGAGATGCCCTAATTGCAGGGAGTAATGCTCGGTTCCAGGAAACTTGTCCCCCACCGCGGATCTCTCACATACCCACCCCCTCCGAGAAGCCAAAGGTATCTCCTTCCTTGGGGCACAAAGGGCAATGGAAACAAAGAACAATGAGCTCCACCAAGGAAGATACCCAACTCATGGCTGTAAACCTATGTTCTGGAAGGGTATAAAGAGTGTGTGCTTTTGTTCCTCGGGGTCCACCTTTGCCCCAATTGCAGGGACGACCCCAGTATACTGGATCATTAAACCTCTTGCTTACTGCATCAATCTCTGTGTCTTTGTAAGTGGGACAACATTCTGGACATAAGACTCAGCTCTCCGAATCTTACACTTTCTGCCTACAGGATGTTCAACCTCATATTTTCTCCCTAAGCTATAGGCAATCAAATTTATTATTGGCAGGTACCATATCTATACAGAGACAACATATTTTCTCTTTATAGTCTCTTTTTTACATCTGTCATCATCTGATGAGGGAAGGTTGGTTAGCTAGCCTCTGGAGATGAACTTCAAAGACCCCTGGCTCCATTCTGTCCTCCATTATCCTAGTTAGATGAATTTGGGTGCATATACATAAAAACCTGGAAGGCAGATGGGCCATACTGCAGGTGAAGAGAAACAACTGTCCCCATGGAAACCAAAGCACCTACTCTGGGGAGCCTCAAAGGGCATCTTCACACAGCACCAAAGGTCTTGGGCATTAATGCTTAAGAGCCAATGAAAATTAGCAGGTGAAATTGTTGTCTCACAAAAATTGAAATAATTGCTGTCAATCATTGGTACTTCTTGCTACCAGGCAATGAGCTCAGGATCAAAGAACTACAGAGAGAACTGATTCCCACAGGTATCAGGCGTAGGTGAAGACAGGATCTTTATATTCCACTGAATGGAGCAGGAAAGAGATGTATAACTCAAAGAGTCTCAGTGGCTGAACTTGGGGGTTAAAGTTAAGGATTTGTGGGGCTGGAGAGATGGCTCAGTGGTTAAGAGCACTGACTGCTCTTCCAAAGGTCCTGAGTTCAAGTCCTGGCAACCATATGGTGGCTCACAACCATCTGTAATGAGATCTGACTCCCTCTTCTGGAGTGTCTGAAAACAGCTACAGTGTACTTACATATAATAAATGAATGAATGAATGAGTGAATAAATAAATAAATAAATAAATAAGGATTTGGACAGGAAGTCCCTCTGATTGCCTATCATTTACTAATACTCAATACACAAAAACAAGAAAAATCTCTTATGCAAAAACCCTTTTCATGCTGGTCAGCGGTGGAGCACACCTTTAATCCCAGCACTTGAGAGGCAGATTTCTGAGTTCCAGGCCAGCCTGGTCTACAGAGTGAGTTCCAGGACAGCCAGGGCTATACAGAGAAATTCTGCCTCGAAAAAACAAAAACAACAATAACAAAAACAAAACAAAACCAAAATAAAAAACCAAAAAAAAAAAAAAAAAACCCGCAAAAATCAGGAAAAAAAAACAAACCCATCCTTTTCACATAAGATCACCAGCAAGAAAAATAGTTTCAATATCAAGAAGTCCCTCCCAACGCCAAGGCACCTGGCCTATACGTTCCATGATAATTAGCAATCACCAAGGTTACAGGATCAGAGAGAATGGTAACAAGTGTGCAGAGTGGCAGCTCCTGCTTTCTTGGGAAACCTCTGCCCATTCCCAGAAGATATGAGCTACCAATTCCCTCCAGTCAGAATGGCTAACATCAACAAGTCTGACAGCAAATGTTGGAATGGATGTGAACTAAATAAGACTATTTATTCACTATTGGTGGGGTGCAAATGAATGCAACCATTGTGAAAATCTGTTTTGAGATTTTCCAAATATTAAAAAGAGAACCTACCTATGACCCAGGTATTTCCTACCCAGAGAACCCTACTACTTCCCACAGAGATATTTGCACCCTAGGCTTATTGATGTTTTTTGTTTTGTTTTGTTTTGTTTTGTTTTTTTACTATAGCAAAGAGTTGGAATCAACCTAATTATTCACCAACAGATAAATGGATAATGAAAATCCACCACACACACATGAACTAATGGAATACTATCTATTAGCTCTAAAGAAAATGTAATCAGAAAATTTTCAGGAAAATGGATGGACTTAGAGAGTGTAATATTAAGCAAGGGCACACAATATCTGAAATAAAAATATTTCATATTCCCCTCTTATGCAAAATCTACCCCAAAATAAATATGTGTGTGTTGGGGGAGACATAACATGAAGAAAGACAAACAAGAAGGGCTGAATGGTAGGGATGCAAAGGGACTGAATTTGGATAATGGACACAGTTGTGAAGGAGAATATAAAGCTACTTGTTTTATATAACAAGTTTTAACTCTGGTAGTTCTAACTCTGTCATAGAATTTTTGGGTTTGGTGCTAGATAACTCTATAAAAATATATTTGATAGTAAAAGAATAAAATCCAGTGTACACGGTATCTTTTTCAAATGACTATTCTCACTGGATAGAAGGTAACTGCAATATATAGACTTTGGATCAGGTTAATTTCAGTGTGATTTTCTTTTGCAAAATTTTTATAATAAAATCTAAAAATGAAACAACAGCAAAAATAGTCTCAATTGAGTTGTTTGGTTGTTTTTTTTGTGGCAAGGTCTGGTGTCTCTCAGGCTGGTGTCTAACTTAGTTTGTAGCTGAGGGTGACCTTGAACTTCTGATACTCCTACCTCTACCTCTCCAGTCTTAAAAGGGAAAGGATGGCCATTACACCTTCATGCAGCATTAGCAACTGAGCCCAGAATTTCCTGTGTCTAGGCAAGCACTCTCCCAGGTGAGCTACGTACATTCATAGCTCCTAGAATTAAGAGTTTTAATCAACAATGGTTTATTGTAGGAAGTTCCTTTATAGTTTACATATAATATACTTAATAATCACTCATATTTCTTTAACTTGCTCCTAAAGAAAATATCTTCTTCATGTTACAAGCACCAAATCAACACTGTAGGAGAAAGCAAAGAGGAAACCCAGAAGTGGAAACTCAGCGGGACTGCAGACTTCTTAACTTAACTCAAGTTCTGTGAGATACTCACGCAGTCGTGGTCTGCATGTCGTGCCAGCTCCTGCTGAAGTTCTGCTTTAACTCGTTCATCAGATTCATGTTGAGTTTCTGTTTGATCTCAACCAGATGTCTTTCTTTTGCTGACAAAACTTGTCGTAATGTTGTGATTTCGTCTTCTAGCTAGAGGCGAAAGAAAAAATGATGGAGTGAAAACATCAGAGTGGGTGGAAAAGTACATTTCCAAAGATTGGAATCTTTGGTCCACAGAGCGACCTTGTGGAGTGACCTCTCCCCACAGAGTGACCTTGAAGTGTGACCTCAGTGGACTGCCTGAATCCTGTCAGAAGCCTCATGCCGTCAGCCCCAAACCCTACCATGTAAACGACCGTCCACTCTCTGAAACTAAAACTGGATGTAGGATGCTTAGGTTTAACATCCGCAGAGTACTCAGTGTCCCTACTGAATGCTTTACACTGGGCACCAAGATATACCAGAAAATAAAAATCACCTACTAGAAACTAGGCACTTTATTAGATGTATTAATGTACATTTGTAGAGAACTGAGCTGCATCCTGTGGATGTAAACATGCTAAGGCTCGTGTCTGGAAGTCAGAGAACCCCTCAAGGAAGTTGGTTCTCTACTTCTAATGTGTGGGTCCTGGGACTCAGAGCCTGGTTGTCACCTTGTAGCTGGCACCCTTACTGCTGGAGCCACCTCACTGCCCTAATACGCTGTTTTGTTGTATCTCCCATACTATTTAACAAAATAACTTCTTTTCATGTGTTACTAGTTCATGTTTGCTTATTTTAGCCAGACGCATGCTACCATACTGGTAATATGAATAAATCTGACCGACATGGTGCTTTTCCCAAGCCAATGCCATATAAAGGGAGGAACAAGGAGGATAAGAATGCATGCAAGAACATGATTCAGGTTATGTTCTCTTTAACGATTTATTGGCATGGAGTTGACACACAGTAAGCTGTGTGTATCTTAAATATGCAATTTATAAGTATGTAGAAGCAAGCATATATACCCATGTAACATATGTTTATGTATATACTTATATATATATATATATGTACACTCATGCATGTATGTATGTATGTATGTATGTATGTATGCCATCCCTACTACTGGCACCTGAAAAATATATATTACCTCCTAGCCATTCTTTGTAATTTCCTCTCCCCAGTTCTTCCCAGTCCCCATAACTCTTGGCCTCACTAGGCAACTGCTAATATTCCTTCTTTCACCAGAGTTGAATTTGCAGTTTCAAGAATGTTATAGAATCACATTATAATGTTGTACATATTCATTTTGTTTCGCTTCTTTCCCTTAGCACTGACCCATGTGGCTGCATTAGCCACAGTTCCTTCGCTTTTCCCTGCAGAGTGCTTCTCTGTTGCGTGGCTCTGCCAGTGTGTTGTTAAGGGGTACTTGGATTTAGCTAATACAAATAAAACCACTACAAAAGCTACCTACATACAGCTTTGTATGGAGAACATATTTCTTCTTCCCCCCTGTTGTGTACAGGTAGATCACTATAAAGCTGTCTTAGCAAGTTATTTTCTAGCAATGAAATTACAAAAATTACTCAGAGTTTGGGGTATTATAATATCCTACAACATAAATTTAAGCTTCCCAAAGTCTGAACTACATGCCATCCTTTGTGTTACAACTATAGGGAGAGCTCTGATATTAGCAATACTCTGCCATTCCTGCTTCTGGGGAGCACAAAACCGTTCGCGCTTTCCTTCAGCAAGGCAAGCCTCTGTGAGGATGTGCTCAGTCCTCTGTGTGTGCAGAGGTAACAGAAGTCTGCCAGGTCCTCAGAGTTCCACTCAGAATCTCACTGTACCTCTGTGTGTACAGAGGTAACAGAAGTCTGCCAGGTCCTCAGAGTTCCACTCAGAATCTCACTGTACCCTGTGTGTACAGAGGTAACAGAAGTCTGCCAGGTCCTCAGAGTTCCACTCAGAATCTCATTGTACCTCTGTGTACAGAGGTAACAGAAGTCTGCCAGGTCCTCAGAGTTCCACTCAGAATCTCACTGTACCTCTGACCACAACTTGTGGCTAGCCCTGCCAGGCACTCTGCAAGCACATTCCTTGAACCATTGGAGAACAAGTTGTCTTTTTTCTGACACAGTGCTAGCATTCTGTATAAACTCCACCCCGCAGATACCTGGCAGCAGCCTGGTAATGCTCCTCCCCATGGTTACCTGGCAGCAGCCTGGTATGCTCCTCCCCATGGTTACCTGGCAGCAGCCTGGTAATGCTCCTCCCCATGGTTACCTGGCAACAGCCGGGTATGCTCCTCCCCATGGTTACCTGGCAATGGCCAGGTAGGCCTGGCCCTGTAAGAGGGGCTACTTGCCCCCTCCTCTCTCTCTCTCTCCTGCTTCTCCACCTTGCCTCTTGCCCCCTTGCTCCCCCTCTCTCCCCATTCCCTTCCCCCCTTTCTCCATGTGGTCAGATATCTTATAATATCTACTAAGTATCCCGAGATATTCTGCTACAGATGACATGTACAGTCTATATTGTGAACAGTTTTGTTTGTCAAACCTAGAGTGAGATGAAGTGCAGGTAAATCATACTGACCAAAGCATTTAGAATATTCTTCTCCTCAGTTTAAAATTATTTCTACATTAGAAATGAATAATTGGTTCTTTGATTTCTTTTTAAATATTTAAATATTTATTTATTTGAGACAGGGTCTGACTATATAACATGGGCTGGCCTGGAACTTATTGTTTAGGGTTCTTTGATATATATATATATTTTTCACATGAATCTCCATGTGACAAGCATGTGTGATTAAGGTAAGTCATTTTAACTGATTAAATATGGCCAGCAAGAAAACCATAAGCGCTAGTGAATGAATGAATAAATAAGTGAATGAATGGAATTTTACATGTTGCTGATAAAATACTGATGGTTTCAGCAGAGAGCTGATCCTGTGCCACAGCACTCCATACCCAAATACCACCTGGAGAGACTGGCACCCCAGGAGTGTGGACAAGCTGGTGAGTGAAGGTAAGACCATCACTGCTGCTCCAAGGGACCAGCCCGGAACTGTCAGGACACGGGAACTAAAGAACACCCAGGGACAGGAGCCTCTGGTTTCCCCCTGTACCCGGAATGGATCCTGTGCCACAACACTTCATACCCAAATACCAGCAGGAGAGAGCAGGTATCCCTGGAGTGCTGACACACATTGTGAGCACAGGTAAGACCATCACTTCTGTTCAAATTCCTGGACCAAAAGCCATCAGGACACAGGAACCAAGGAACAGCTGAGGACAAGATCCTTCTGGTTTCTGTCTGTAACCTGGAACTGACCATGTGCCACAGGTCTCCATACCCAAATTCATCCCAGAGAGAACTGGTCTCCCAGGAGTACTGACACACGAGCTTGCAGGAGGGACAAGCCATAACTGAGACAGCAAGATCACCTAACACCAGAGATAAGCAGATGGTAAAGGCAAGAACATAAGCAACAGAAACCAAAGCTACTTGGCATCATCAGAACCCAGTTCTCCCACCACAGTAACACCAGGATATCCGAACATACTAGGCAAGCAAGACTCTGATTTAAAATCACTTCTCATGATGATGATAGAGGACTACAAGAAGGACATAAATAACAACCTTAAAGAAATACAAGAGAACACAGTTAAACAGGCAGAAGCCCTTGAAGAGGAAACACAAAAATCCCTTAAAGAATTACAGGAAAACACAACCAAACAAGTGAAGGAATTGAACAAAACCATCCAGGATCTAAAAGTGGAAATAGAAACAATAAAGAAATCACAAAGGGAGACAATAGACAGATCATGGAAACAGAAACAAAACAGAAACACAGTGAAATTATCACAAGTTATGAACCAAATGGATCTAACATATTTATAGAACATTTCATCCTAAAGCAAAAGAATATACTGTCTTTCAGCACCTCATGGTACCTTCTCCAAAACTGACCATATAATTAGTCACAAATAGGTCTCAACAGATACAAGAAGATTGAAATAATCCCATGCAACCTATCAGATCATGAAGAACTAAGGCTGGTCTTAAATACCAACAAAAATAAGGGAAAGCTCACATACACATGGAAGCTGAACAATGCTCTACTCAATGATAACTTGGCCAAGAAAGAAATAAAGAAAAAAATTAAAGGCTTTTTATAATTTAATGAAAATGAAGACACATCATATCAAAATTGTGGGTCATAATGAAAACAGAGCTAAGAGGAAAACTCATAGCTCTAAGTGCCTCCAAAAAGAAACTGGAGAGAGCTTACACTAGCAGCTTGACAGCACACCTGGAAGCTCTAGAACAAAAAGAAGCAAAACACCAAGAGGAGTAGATGCTAAGGAATAAACTCAGGGCTGAAATCAAACAAATACAAACAAAAAGAACTATACAAAAAAATCAACAAAACCAGGAGCTGGATGTTTGAGAAAGTCAGCAAGAAAGATAAACCCTTAGCCAGGCACAGAGACAGTATCCAAATTAATAAAATCAGAAATGAAAAGGGAAACATAACAAAATATATCTTAAAATAATTATTCTGTTTGTTGAATATTAACAGTTGAAAATACTAAAATTTTGTTCTACAAACAAACAAATAAAAAAAGAGGATGAACCTTGGTGATTAGCTTTAGGAATGTAAGCTAATGATTTTTTAGCAAGGCAGAGGAAATGGCAAAGAAGGGCAAGGCCTGCAGAGCCATTTTTGACACTCTCAGGCTGACTAGAGTCATTTAGTCTTTCCTAAGCAGCAGAACCCTGGCATAGTTATCTATTCTTTATTTCTATCCAGGATCTGGTAACTGCTATTCAACTATATATTTATGTGATTTCAATTTTTGACATTTTTTAAAATTTTTATTTGTGAATAAGCATGCATGCACATTGTGTGTGTGTGTTTGTGTGTCTATGTGTGTGTATACTTGCAGAGATTGGGAGAGGTTGTCAGGTTTTCTGAACTGAGTTACAGGCAGTTGTGAGCTGTCTGACATGGGTACTGGGAACTAAACGTAGGTCCTCTGTAAGAGCCGCCCATGCTCTTCTTCATGGAGCCACTTCCTCAGCTCCAAGATCACCTTTTAAACTTCCGCACGTAAGTGAGAACTTGTAGCCCTCTATACGTCCATACTTTCACTTACAACAATATCTTCCAATTTCATCTTTGTTGCTACACCATATTTTTATGAATGAATACTATTCCATTGTGTATATATATCACAGATTCTTTATTCAGTCATCTTTGTATATATAGCTGGTACAAACTTTTGCTAATTATTATTATTTTTTAATTACTTTATTATGTGTCAATATTATACAAGTAAGGGTCACCTGGGAAGAGTTCCAGAACCTCAGCTGAGAACAATGCCTCCATAGATTGACCTGTAGTCAGTTTTACAGGCCGTTTTCTTGATTAATGATCGATGTGGGAGGCCCAGCCCACTCTGCATGTTGCCAGCCATTCCTCAGAAAATGGTCCTGACATATAAAAAAGACACCTAAGCAAGCATGCCATTAAGTAACACCCCTCCTTGGCCTCTCATTCAGTTTCTAGTTCCAGGTTCCTGCCCTGACTTTTCTCAGCATTGGAAGTATAGGCTGAAATAAACTCTCTCTTCTGTTAAGTATAAAAAAAAAAAAATTGACAAATAGGACCTCATAAAATTGCAAAGCTTCTGTAAGGCAAAGGATACTGTCATTGAGACAAAACGGCAACTAACAGATTGGGAAAAGATCTTAACCAAACCTATTAGAGGGCTAATATCCAATATATACAAAGAAATGAAGAAATTAGACTCCAGAGAACCAAAGAACTACAGAGCTAAACAATGAATTCTCAACTGAGGAATACTGAATGGCTGAGAAGCACCTAAAGAAATGTTCAACATCCTTAGTCATCAGGGAAATGCAAAACAACCCTGAAATTCCACCTCACACCAGTCAGAATGGCTAAGATCAAAAACTCAGGTGACAGCAGATGCTGGTGAGGATGTGGAGAAAGAGGAACACTCCTTCGTTGCTGGTGGGATTGCAAGCTGGTACAACCCTCTGGAAATCAGTTTGGCGGTTCCTCAGAAAATTGGACATAGTACTACCTAAGGACCCAGCTATATGACTCCTGGGCATATACCCAGAAGATGCTCCAACATGTAATAAGGACACATGCTCCACTATGTTCATAACAGCCTTATTTATAATAGCCAGAAGATGGAAACAACCCAGATGTCCTTCAGCAGAGGAATGGATACAGAAAATGTGGTACATTATCCAGACTGGAGTACTACTCAGTTATTAAAAACAATGACTTCATGAAATTCGCAGGCAAATAGATGGAACTTGAAAATATCATCCTGAATGAGGTAACTCAGTCACAAAAGAACACACATGGTATGTACTCACTAATTAGCCCAAAAGTTTGGAATACCCAAGATTCAACTCACAGATCATATGAAGCCTAAAAAGAAGGAAGAACAAAGTGTGGATGCTTCAGTGCTTCTTAGACATGTGAACAAATTACTCATAGGAGGAAATATGAAGACAAAGTGTGGAGCAGAGACTGAAGGAACAGTCATCCAGAGACTGCCCCACCTGCGGATCCATCCCATATTTAGCCACCAAACCCGGAACTGTAGATGCTGTTGGGAAGTGCATGCTGATGGAAGATTAATATGGCTGCCTTCTGAGAGGCTCTGTCAGAGCCTGACAAATACAGAGGTGGCTGCTCACAGCCAGCCATTAGACTGAGCTCAGGTGGGGGTGAGGGGTCCAGGTACAGAGTTGGAGGAGGGAACTGAAGGAGCTAAGGGAGGTTGCAGCCCCATGGAGGGAGCAACATTATCAACAGGCCACACATCCCCAGAGCTCCCGGGGACTGGACCACCAACCAAAGAACACCAACAACACATGGTGGGACCCACAGCACTGGACGCATATGTGGCAGAGGAGGGCCTTGTTAGACATCAGTGGGAGGAGAGGCTCTTGGGCCTGAGGGTGTTCGATGACCCAGTGTAAAGGGAATGCCCGGGTGGGAAGACTATGTGAGGAGCACCCTCATAGAGGCAGGGGTGGGCGGAATGGGATAGGGCGTTTCCAAAGGGGGGACCTGGAAAGGGGAAAACATTTGAAATGTAAATAAAGAAAATATCCAACAAAAAAGGAAAAAAAAATGGAAAAAAAAAAAAAAAGAGATGGTTTCAGCACTGCAGAAAACTGTCCAGTTTCTGGAAACTAAATAGTGAACTGCCATTTGGCCTAGTAGTGCTAGTTCTACTCAGATAGCCCAAGAAACTGAGAATCTCTACATTCGAAGCAGCACTATTTATTACCATGAGGGAAATAGCCCAAATGTCCCTCAAACGTTGAACATAAGCAAACTGTGTATATGCATAAAATAGGATAGAGTGCTTTCATAGCAAGAAATGAACTCTCATGGCAGCACATGTCTTTAGTCCCAGAATTTCAGAGGCAGAGGCAATTAGATCTCTGTGAGTTCAAGGCCAGGCTGGTCTATAGAGTGAGTTCTAGGACAGCCAAGAAGGAAAGAAAGAAAGAAAAAGAGAAAGAAAGAAAGAAAGAAAGAAAGAAAGAAAGAAAGAAAGAAAGAAAGAAAGAAAGAAAGAGAAGGAAGAAAGAAAAAGAAGGAAGGGGGGAGAAGGAGGGAGAGAGGGGAGGAGGAAGAGAGAAAAACTAACTCAATACATGCTACTGCATGGATGAATTTTGAAAACATTAGGCTTAGGAAAAAGAAACTAGACACCAAATGTGAGTTCACATATATGAAATGAGTCCACATATATGATGAGACAGACAAATATCTAGAATGAAATAGTGTTTTGTGATAAAGTGATAAGATCCATAAAAACACATATTCCATTTTTGGCATTACAAATATAGATTTTTTTTAATCAAGTTCCAAAATAACTCAAGCTAATTATAAATAGTAAGTGGACAAACCACTGCTCCAGGACAGGGACGACACTGGCTTCATGGGAATTTTAAGAATACAAGTATAGCATTTAAAAGAGAAAAAAAAAAAAAACACTACAGTTCAAATTGTGTTCAAAATGTGTGGGTGGATAGACTTAGAAGACTGTGGAAGGACATCCTCATCCAGACATTAATAACATGATGGGAAGTACAGAGGGCAATGGGAAACTCTGAGGGAACTGAGCTGTGAACCAGACTCTGGCTATCTGTCAGACCCAAGACTGCTTTGGGCAAACAGTCAGAAAGAAGAAGTCCGTATACAAAGAGCTCTTGCTTTGATACAAGCCTGTGCTTTGCCTCAAGAGAGTGCTCTCTGAAGAATTTAAAAAATTTAAAAATATTTATTTATTTTTGAATGAAGAGGACATGCACATATCACAGTGCATATGTGAGGCCATAGGACAGCCTTGATTTGTCCTTCCACTATGTGGATCTCAGGGATTGAATTCAAGTCGTTAGGCTTGGCCACGGGCACCTTTATATGCTGAGCTATGTACTGGCCTCTGAGGATTCTTCATACCCCATGGTTAAAAAACGAAATAGGACCTTCCAGCTAAGTTTGACCACCTGTGGAGGGTGGAGATCCAAGCTGAGCTTTCTTAAATTGCTAAGGCAGCTGAGGGTGATCTCTGTGTGTTCGTATGCTAACTGGATCCTAGCCCTGCAAGTAAGGTCTGAATGTGTGTGAGATGTATAGGACCTGTAGTGCTGTCTGTACATTAGCAGGACCCTCTGTGCAAGAGCAGAGAAAGAGGTGAGTGTGTGTGTGTGTGTGTGTGTGTGTGTGTGTGTGTATAAAAGATTTGGGAAAGCACAAGGTGGGAATAGTGGCAGAGACGTGGAAATGGGTGAGGAAAAATAGGAAAGATATGCTTGCATGTCTTTCACTGTCTGGGGAACAGACACTGCACAAGAGTCCCTGGATGTCCTGATGTTAGCTTTGACTCTGGGTGATTATCTCTGAAACATCCAGAAGTAAAACAGAAAGCATTAAAGGCCAGTGCACTGTGAAGGATGGAACCATGAGACCCAGTAACATGAGCACAGTTACAGAGGACCTGGTATTACCATCAGGATTCTGAAACCCACATGGAAATGAAACTTGCTAGAAGCTTACTGCAGTGACCAAGAAGATGGAATTCTGAGAGTGTTGTTGCTGGCAGTTTGCATTCAGGGAACATCCATCTAAAATCAATGCCTACAGTTCCCTTGCTAATAATAATAGTAAAAATACCCACTGTTAGATTCATTGAACATAGTGAATTGATAGATATATGTATGCACAGCCCAATAATCCCAGAACCCAGGCTAACCAAGGAACTTTACAGTGGTCACCCTGGTCCAGAAGCCTTCTTGAACTGAAGCCTTCTTGAAGTGAAGGATTTACATATGTAAGAAGATTCATATCAATTATCCTGTTGCAGTTTACAGAATATAATTTTTCGATATTATACTTGACACACACAGGTTGTGAAACAGACTCTTGAGTCATTAAACCACGTAAACTTAGCCTATTATCCATTAAAGCTGTTACCTGCCCCCTTCAGCTCAGCCATTGAACTCTGGCAGTCTCTGCTTGGAGGCTACCACCTGGGAAACTAAGACAAAAGCTCTCTGCAGACTGCTAGTTCCTCTTTGAAGAAGCTGCCTGGAAGTTCACACTGAGATACAAACAGGCCTACTGCCTGAAGACCTTCGAGTTGCTGGGGACTTTGGCGTCTGACCTCTTCTGCAGTGTTTATGTTATGCAAATATCATGTAACCTAGAGATTCGCTTTCAGTTTTTCGTGTACCTATATATATTCTGGATATTCTAAGTAAAGGAGAAGCCTTGATTGGGACGCAACTTGGCTTTGTGTTTTCTCTTGCATTTCGAACCCTCTATTTCAGGTCCTTTGGCCCTTCTCCTGAGAGAACCCAGTTCATGAAACTGCTGGCAGTTTCAGAAGCCACCTTTGTTTTGCACTCTGACATGTGTGACTACTCAGTGGCTATACACAAACCTAGCAAAAGCAGCCAAGATATTCTGTTTGATGAGGCACAGTATATATTTGCTGAAATACTTGGTAATTCTGTTAACAAGTTGGCCTTCTATTTTAAAATAAAATTAATTTGAAGGCAGGCACACAGAAACAAATACTACATGATAACATCTGTATTTGATCCAAAAAGCAAAGAGGCAGAGTAAAAGTGTGTTTAGTGGAGGCTGGAGAGGGAGATGAAGAGAAAATAGTCAAAGGGTACAAAATTATTTTAGATTTCAAGTTCTGATGTTCCACTGTTCAGTTGGGCAATAATACTGAAATAAGAAACTAAATGGTCTCACACAAAGAAAAGCTAGGTGTGTGAGGTAGCATATATATAATACATCCCTACTTGACCACCACGCACTATTCCCATGAATGCATACATCATACTGTATCCCATAGATATGATCATGTGTCAACAAGCATAAAATGGAAACTTATAGCAGGGTATATTGGTAAACATCTATACACCCAACCCAGAAAGCTAGCCAGAAGGATTATTAATTCCAGGTCAGCCTGGGTTACATAGCAATACATAATGTAAATAATTAAAGAATAAAACTGAAAGCAATGTATTGCAATTAATAAGATCTTACTAGGGCACTGAGTTACCATAGTACATCAGGTGTGGAGAGCGCAAGGCTGTGCCCTAAGCCAGTGAGGTGACAGCAGGAAGGCAAAGCCTTGCTTTTGGGGAACAAGACCTTCCTACCCTGTGAGCCCTATGGAAGGGATGGAGGGTTGAACTTCTATCCTCCTGCCTTACTCTGCTCTAGGAACACCCTTCTGTAGCCCTCCCCAAGAAGAGGCACCTCTAAGCAAAGAGTCAATGGCTGAGAAGAGACCACCAACAAGAGGCCTGCTACAGACCTGTACATAGGATGAGCCTGGCATGTTCTCTAGGGTGGGCTCCTATAACAGCTGCAAAAGCTCTAATCAAGCCCTAATTAATAGTAGCTTATCTCTTTTTCTTCTTCAAAAGAGCCCAGTTAGCTGCTCTCACAACTGAAATTTTCATTAAAATAATAAAATTTTGACGAATTCCTCTTAAGAAGGAGATTACAACTGTGTTGTGGTTACTTTGGTTTTGTTTTTGAGACAAGATCCGATTATGTAGCCCAAGCTAGCCTGGAACTCATCCCATATCCCAAGCTGACCTCCAGTTCTTCATCTTTTTGCCCCAGACTCCTGAAGGCGAGAATAACAAGCATGTGCAACCATACCTGATTTGTGTCATGGTTTTCAACACATTCCATCTGTTTTGTAAGTGATTAACATTCACACAACATCTCCATACCAAGGTAAACAAGAAGCACACACTTAACACTAAATGTTATTGTGGATTGAGCAGTATAGTCACCCTCTTTACCACTGCAAACACAACCAGCATTACAAAAACACCTTGGGAAAATGAATCATTCTGCAGTGTATCCATTTATTATACTTTATTACAGGAAAGATGACATAATTGCAATATGGGTCCTGTCGTGAACTAAAGGTAGAAAGAGAAGATTGCTAAACATACCTGAACTAATTCTGCCTTTAGCTCCTCCTTATCCTCCTCAGAGAGCGTGCTAGGGAAGTCAGCATTGTCTACTGCATCCCCATCTCTTCTTTGTAGTGGTTCTGTCTCCAACAAGCCTTCAGGCAAAGTTGATAACACATAAAGTAAGGATAATGCATTCAGCCATTGTCCATTTCTGCAACCTGAAAGACTAAGCTGATTTACCCTCACACTGAAAATCAACCAAAATTCTGACCCCCACACCCCCAAAAAATAACAAAACCAAAAAAAAAAAAAAAAAAAAAAAAAAAAAAAAAAAAAAAAGCCTTCATCTTAAACTCATGATGATCTCCAAGAAAACAAATATTGGTAAGTCTAAAACAAAAGAAACGATTTTTAAAAATGTGAATGGGAAGGGGTATCCAGAATGTAAACAAGTGGCTGGAGAGCTTTGGCCAGTGGTTAATAACACGTACCACTCTTATGGAGGGCCTAAGTTCCATCCCTGAGTCACATAGCTCACAGCTCCCTGGAAACTGCAGCTTGAGGGCATTCCATACATTCTTCTGGACTCCCAGGTTGCCTCACTCTTCTCCAACGCATACTTATACACATAATTTTGAAAATAAAATACACAATTTTAAAAATGTAAACAAAGTAAGCTGTCACAGAATTTGCCTGTGTCATGTAAGTTCACCTTTCACTGTCTCATGGGTTCAGAGGGCAGACACTGTAGCCCACCCTGGGAGAGAGACATGATGTGAGACTTAGGAAAAACCTTCCTTCCCTGCAGCAGCCTTCAAGGCAACCTGACAGATTCCATAAATAAATATGAATGGAAGGATGGATGAATGGATGGATGCATAAAATAAACACAATCCCTTCCACTGAGAACCCAGAACCTTTAGTGGGCTGCATGTGACTGACTGCCTAGATGCGCTTTGCTTACAAACAACCTGAAACCAGAAAAGTATTTTCTATTTTTGATGTCGTAACATGCAGAGCTAGAACAGCCATGCTTCAAGGAAACAGGAATAAATGGTTCTCCAGAGAGGAAAAGGCGGGAAGCACTTGGGGTCCTGATACTGTCCTTGCACCACAGACTAACCCCACAATAACTCAATCTGTAACGTCATATGATAAGGAGGCCTTCATGCTTAAGATACAGAATACCTGAGAGGGCCTTGGGTCATCTGGCTGATGCCTTCACTGGCCTGTGGTGCCTGGAGAATCCAGAGCATACCAACAAATATGTTTAGCAACTTTATTTACTGTTGAAATGGTACATGGCAGAGCTGCCATTTATACATCTGTAGTAATAGGAAGGTCTTGTAATAACCATCCTGCCAATAACATTATCCCTGTGGAAACAATAATATACACATTCTACATGACTCACAGGACAAAACTGCAAATCCCAGAAGACAATCAGTTCATATCTAACAACCTTTGGGAAGTACAGGATGCCTCTATCAAGACACAGCAAAATATGTAAGAAAGATTAAGAATGTCTCTCTCCTAAACACGACCAGAGTCAGAGAGGCAAGTCCTACATCAGAATGTATCTTCTATGTAAATGCTTAATGAAAGATCAGGTCCTCGAATGTGTAGAACTTCTACAGACTATTTCTTTTTAGCAGTCTTCACCGTCTTCTCTGTCCTACATTTAAAAGTCTCCAGTCTTGCTGGGCGGTGGTGGCGCACGCCTTTAATCCCAGCACTTGTGAGGCAGGGGCAGGCTGATTTCTGAGTTCGAGGCCAGCCTGGTGTTCCAGGACAGCCAGGGCTATACACAGAAACCCTGTCTCGAAAAACCAAAAAGTCTCCAGTCTCATCCCAAGCCCTGCGGCAAGCTCGTTATAGGGGCCTAGACTTCCTGTTTGACGGCACTCTCTGCGGACTCTGCCAAACCTCATGGCAGACCCAGCTTTCCTCCTTCCTGTGGACCATTTCACACAACCTCTTCTGACCCAGTCCTAGTCTGTTATGTAAGGGTCTGATGCCTAGAAATACATTCTGTCCGGGACCCCCAGCAGCTACACCTGCAGGGTCTTAGAAGTACTCCTTCCCAAACAAGCCAGATCCAGTACAAGTTTCTAAGATCCAGAACGGGAAACAGAAAACAAGGGACAAAAGATTCATTCAACATAGACAGGACCATAAACCAACACACAGAATCACAATCGCCCCAAACCCAGATGCCTAGGTACCAGCACCAAAACATAACGCAAGACATATGTCCCAGCAACCCCACTACAGTAAGCCCTGAGAGATGCAGTCTAGCTGAAGCACAAGACAAGTACATCAAAATAGCTATTAAGGGTACGTTCCCTTGCCAGATCCCTATCAATTACTCACCAGATCCCTATAATTACTGGAATGGACCCGAGCCTACTGTATGAAGTTAGATTGGAGGAGGGGATAATAAATTCCAGCTGCACGCTTGGTTTGGTTTTAACAGGCTGCCAGCCCGAACTGGCTGTTAGCATGCCAAGGATGTGGATCTCTCCATCTCCCAGAAGCTGAGATTACAGGAGTGCCCAGAAGGCTTGCATGTGAATTAACACTAAAGGTTCAAGTTTACTTAGTCCGCAGCTGAGGAGGAAATACATCTAGCACTGTGCCTGTGTGCTGTAGTTAACTCTGGATAAAGTGGATTAGCCTTCAAACTGTAAATAATTGTTAGCTAGATGCTCTTGGGCTTCTGGGTGTGGGATCTAAGTAGAGCCAACATGGCCAGGTTGGTTTCCCTTTTGGGCTGGCATACAGGAGCATGGCCAGGGCAGAAATGACTATCCTAGGTTCTCCAGGCACCAGTGCTGATTTGTCAAGCAGAATTGACTTCATTTTTCCTTCATGTATGTGTAGTATGTATCAGTGCCTTCAGAATCTAGATGAAGGCATCAGAACCCTGGAACTGGACAACATGAGCTGCCATGTGGGTGCTATTGAACCAAGGTGTTATGGAAAACAGATCAGTGCTCTTAACCACTGAGCCATCTCATCTTCCCAGCCCCCAAACTTTTAAACCTAATATTTCAATAAAGTCTTGTTCTCTTGAATAAAAAAAGGATACATTCAAAGATATGTTAGAAGATATGAATAGTCCTTTAATGAGGTCTATAAAAACCTGACCAGTGGAATAAAATGATGAGAAAGATCAAGATATTGAAGTAGGAATAGAATCACAAAAACAAAACAAAAAAATGAGGAAAAATTAGAAATGAAAACTTGAAGAAGCCAAACAAAAAAGTCAGAGGTAAGACTAATCAAAAGAATATAAGAGATGGAGGATTCAATATACAGAAATCCATCAACATAATCCACTATATAAACAAACTCAAAGAAAAAAATTACACGATCAAACCATTAGATGCTGAAAAAGCCTTTGACAAAATACAACACCCCTATGTTAAAAGTATTGGAGAGATCAGGAATTCAATTGTCCATACCTCAACATGATAAAAGCAAGATACAGCAAACCAATAACCAACATCAAAATAAATGGAGAGAAACTTGAAGGAATCTCATTAAATTCAGGGACAAGACAAGGCTGCCCATTCTCCCCCTATCTATTCAATATAGTACTTGAAGTTCTAGCCAGAGCAATTACACAACAAAAGGAGGTCAAAGGGATACAAATTGGAAAGGAGGAAGTCAAGATATCACTATTTGCAGATGATATGATAGTATACATAAGTGACCTGAAAAATTCCACCAGAGAACTCCTAAACCTGATAAACAACTTCAGCAAAGTGGTTGGATAATAAAATTAACTCAAACAAATCAGTAGCCTTCCTATACTCAAAGGATAAACAGGCTGAGTAAGAAATTAGGGAAACAACACCCTTCACAATAGTCACAAATAATATAAAATATCTTGGTGTGACTCTAACCAAGCAAGATCCAGAAAGGGAAAGATCTGTATGACAAGAACTTCAAGTCTCTGAAGAAATAAATTGAAGAAGTCCTTAGAAGATGGAAAGATCTCCCATGCTATGGATTGGCAGGATTAATATAGTAAAAATGGCCATCTTGCTGAAAGCAATCTACAGATTCAATGTAATCCCCATCAAAATTCCAACTCAAGTCTTCATAGAGTTAGAAAGCAATTCTCAAATTCATTTGGAATAACAAAAAAACCAGGATAGCAAAAACTATTCTCAACAATAAAATAATTGGGGGAATCAGCATCCCTGACCTCAAGCTGTACTACAGAGCAATTGTGATAAAAACTGCATGGTATTTGTACAGAGACAGGCAGGTAGATCAATGGAACAGAGTTGAAGACCCAGAAATGATCCCACATACCTATGGTCACTTGGTCTTTGACAAGGGAGCTAAAACAAATCCAATGGAAAAAAGACAACATTTTCAACAGATGGTGCTGGCTCAACTGGCAGTGCACATGTAGAAAAATGCATATTGATCTATTCTTATCTCCTTGTACAAATCCAAGTGGATCAAGGACCTCCATATAAAACCAGGTATGGTGAATCTAATAGAAGAGAAAGTGGGAAAGAACCTTGAACATATTGGCACAAGAGGAAATTTCCTGAACAGAACACCCATGGCTCATGCTTTAAGATCAATTGACAAATGGGACCTCAAAAATTTGCAAAGCTTCTGTAAGGCAAAGGACACTGTCAATAGGACAAAATGGCAACCCATAGATTGGGAAAAGATCTTTACCATCCCTATATCTGATAGAGGACTAATATACAAAATATACAAAAAATCAAGAAGTTAGACTCCAGAGAACCAAATAACCCTATTAAAAATGGGGTACATCACTAAACAAAGAATTCTCAATTGAGGAATCTTGAATGTCTGAGAGCACTTAAAGAAATGTTCAGGGAAATGCAAATCAAAACTACCCTGATATTCCACCTCACACCAATCAGAATGGCCAGCATAAATAACATAGGCAACAACAGATGCTGCTAAGGATGTGGAGAAAGAAGAGCACTCCTCCATTGCTGGTGGGACTGCAAGCTGGTAAAACCACTTTGGAAATCAATCTGGCTGTTCCTCAGAAAACTGAAAATAGTTTTACCTGAAGACCCAGCTATACCACTACTGGGCATATACCCAAAACATGCTCCAACATAAAACAAAGACACATGCTCCACTATGTCCATCCATCCTTATTTTAATAGCCAGAAACAACTCAGATGTCCCTCAACTGAAGAATGGATACAGAAAATGTAATGCATTTACTAAGCTATTAAAAACAATTAATTCAATCTCAGCACTTCAGAGGCAGAGGCAGACAGATTTCTGAGTTGGAGGCCATCCTGATCTACAGAGTGAGTTCCAGAACAGCCAGGGTTATACAGAGAAAAACCTGTCTTGAAAAAAAACAAACAAAACAAACAAGCAAAAATATTACTTCATGAAATTTACAGACAAATGGATGGAACTAGAAAATATGCTGAGTAAGGTAACCCAGACACAGAAGAATACACATGGTATGCATTCACTGATAAGTAGCGCAGAATACCCATGATACAACCCACAAACCATATGGAGCTTAAGAAGAAGGAAGACCAAAGTGTAGATGCTTCAATCCTATATAGAATGTGGAACAAACCAATCACAGGAGGTAGAGGGAGGGAGGAACCTGGGAGGGAGAGAGGAGGGGGAGGGAAAAAGGGGGGCAGGATCAGGTACTGGAAGGGACAGGAGAGAAGCATAGAGGTTCAGGAAATTGAATAGAAACATGTAGCAGTGGGGGATGGGGAACTAGAGGTAGCCACTAGAAAGTCCCAGACTCCAGGAGAGCAAGAGGTTCAATGGTGATAGCTTTAGCTGAAATACCCAACAAAGGGGAGATGCAGCCTACAGAGACCACCTCCAATAGACAGGCACAGCCCCTAGTTGAGGGGTAGGGCCATCCACCCACCTCAAAATTTTTATCCAGTAATGTTCCTGTCCAAAGGAAAGACAGAGACAAAAAAAAAAAAAAAAAAAAAAAAAAAAAAATGGAACGGAGACTAAAGGAAAGGCTAACCAGAGACTGCTCCACCTAGGGATTCATCCCATCTGCAGACACCAAATCCCCACACTATTGCTGATGCCAAGAAGTGCTTGCTGACAGAAGCCTTGTATGGATGTTCCCTGAGAGGTTCTACCAGCACCTGACTAATAAAGATGCAGATACTCACAGCCAACTATCAGACTAAGCCCAGGAACCCCAGTGGAAGAGCTAGGAGAAGGGCTGAAAGAGCTGAAGGGGATTACAACACCATAGGAAGAATAATATGAACTAACTGTACCGCTCAGATTTCCCATGGATAAACCAACAACAGGAGAGTATACATGGAGGGAACCAAGGCTCTAGATACATAGGTAGCAGAGGATGGCCTCATCTAACATCCATGAGAGGGAAGGCCCTTGGTCCTGTGGAGGATTGATGCCCCAGTGTAAGGGATGCTAGAGCAGTGAAGGGGGAGTAGGTGAGTAGGTGGAGGAGCAACCTCATAGAGGCCAACTAGAAGGGGGGATGAAATGAGGGGTTTGTGAAGGGGTAGCTAGGAAGGGAGATATCATTTGAAATGTAAATGAATAAAATGATTAATTTAAAAGGAGATGAAAAAAAGAATCTCAGACAGTGAAGACACAATACAAGAAATGAATACCTCATTCAGAGAAAATATTAAATCAAAAAAAAATCTCAGGAAATTTGGTACCCTATGAAAAGATAAAATCTACAAATAATATAAAGGAGAAGAAGAAATACAATTCAAAACCCAGAAAATATTTTCAAGAAAAAAAATGTCCTTAACCCTAAGAAAGAGATGCCTATCAAGGTACAAGAAGTATACATGGTAAGAACAAATAAGCTGTACTAGAAAATAAATTTCCCTTGACATATAACAATCAAAACACTAATATACAGATCAAATAATATTAAAAGCTGCAAGGGACTAAGACCAAAATGACAAATAAATGCAAGCCTATGGTAATAACATGGACTTCTGAATGTAGAACTTAACCTTAAGAGACTACAGATGCTGGCCCAGACTACTGTTCCCTACAAAGCTTTTAAATACAATAGTCTCTGCACCACAGATGAAAGCTGGGCAATAGCAGAAACAACAGAAAGCTTACAAACCCATGGAAAACGAACAACTTGCTAGTGAATGAAAAATGGGTGAAGGAAGAAGTTAAGAAATAAATGTAAACTTTCTAGAACTGAATGAAAGTAAAAATACAACATACCCAAACTTATGGGATGCATTGAAACAGTTGTAAGGAGCAAGGTCATACCACTAAGTGTCCACATTAAAAAAAAAAAAATAACTGGAGAGGCTTCATGTTATATTATAACAGCATTATCTGAGAGCTCTATAACAAAAAGAAGAAATTATACCCTAAAGGAGGAGATGGTAAGGCATATGCAAATTCAGGACTGAAATAAACAAACAAAGAAATACTGAAATGAACATTTTTTTCCTTTGAGAAAATGAGTGATTAATAAACTTTTAGCCAAATATACTAAAAGACAGCGAGACAATCCAAATTAATAAAATTAGAGATAAAGGGGGGGACATAACAACAGATAGCAAGAAAATCAAGAGAATCATAAGGACATACTTTTGAAACTTGTATTTCATCAAATTGGAAAGCCTAAAGAAAAAAAAAAAAAAAGGCTGGGCCTTTAATCCCAGCACTTGGGAGGCAGAGGCAGGTGGATTTTTGAGTTCAAGGCCAGCCTGGTCTACAGAGTGAGTTCCAGGACAGCCAGGGCTACACAGAAAAACCCTGTCTCGAAAAAACAAAAAAAGGAAAGAGAAAAAAGCATAAATTTCTTGATATATATCAAGATACACACACACACACACATATATATATATACATACACATATATATCCTACCACAGTTAAATCAAGAACAAATAAATAATATAAATAGCCCAATAATCCCCAGTAAAATACAAGCATAATTAAGTCAGCCAACCAAAACCAAGAAGCCCAAGGTCAGATGGATTCAATACAGATGTCTACTAGATTTCCAAAGAAGAATGAACTGCAATACTCTTCAAATTACTCCACAAAAGAGGGTACATTGCCTAATTGGTTTAAGAGGCCACAATTACTCTGACACCTAAACCACAAAAAGAGCAAAGAAAGAAAGATGACAAACCAATTCCCCTTATAAAAACAGCTACAAGAATTCTCAACAATATACTTGCAAACCAAACACAAGAACAGATCCAAAGGATCATCCACCATGATCTAGTAGACTCATCTCACAGATGAAGGGATGTCCAACATACATAAATTGATAAATGTAATCCACCACATAAACAGACTAAAAGGAAAAAAATCCAAATAGCATTAGATGTAGAAAAGGCCTTTGATAAAATCTAATGTCCCTTCATGATAACAGTCCTGGAGAGACGGAGAGACTAGGGATACAAGGGACATACCTCAATGTAGTAATGGCAATATACAGGAAAACTCAGCAGACATCAACCTAAATGGAGAGGAATTCAAAGCACTTCCACTAAAATCTGGAACAAGTCAAGGTTGTTCATTCTCCATATCCATTCAATATAGTATTAGCTAGATCAATAAGATAACAGAGGGAAATCAAGAAACAAGTCACAAAGGAAGAAATCAAAGTATCTTTATTTGCAGATGATATGATACTATAGATAAATTTACCCTGAAAAATTTACTAGGAATTTGTACAGCAAATGAATATTTTTATTATCAAAACATCAGAATACCAAAATAACACACGAATATCAGCTTTCACACACACACACACACACACAAGGCAAAAGGACTGAAAAAGAAGTCAGGGAAACCTCACCTTTTCTTGGAGTAACCTTAACCAAACACGTAAAAGATGGCAGCTTGTATTAATTCCCTCTCACCACTGGTATCACTCTGGCTTAGACCTGTGCAGACCCTGTGCATGCTGCCTCAGACTCTGGGTTCATGTGTATGTCAGTCATGTAGTTTCTAGAAGGCCGCGTTTCCTTGGTGTCTTCCATTGCCACTGGCTCTTAAAATCTTTTTGCTATCACTTCTACATAGTTCTCTGAGTTCTGAGGGGAGAGGTTTGATAGAAATGTCCCACTTAGGACTAAGTGTTCCAAGGTCTTTTTGCACTTTTTGCACATTGTTCAGTTGGGGTGTCTGTACTTGTTTCCATCTACTGCAGGAAGTTTCTACGATGACTGATCTATTAATACAGCAGACACTGATCTATTAATACAGCAGACACTGATCTATTAATACAGCGGAATGTCATTAGGAGTCATCTTACTGGGACGCTTCAGTAGCAAAAGAGTAGTGTCTGGTTTTCCCCTAGGCCTACCTATGCAGTCTCAGGTTCTTGTTTACCCAAACATTGTTGGGTATGGGTTCCATCTCTCAGAGTGAGCCTTAAATTTAATCAGAAAATAGTTGGTTACTCTTACAATTTTTATGCCACTATTCTATTAGCACACTTGCAGTCAGGACACTATTATAGGTCACAGGATTTGTAGCTGGGTTGGTGGTTACCTTTTTCCTCTGGTTAGGGCCAGAGTGCTTTCAAGTATTGTGAACATTATTCAATAGGGTGAAGGCTTGATGTAGGTACTAGCTGGATTTCTTATAGTCAGTGAATTATTTTGGCATTGTCTTCAGCAACAGAGCCTCACCATCAATTTGTGAAGTATAAGAGGAAGTTCTGATGTTAAAAGTCCTGCTTCCCAATTGTTTCTTGATTTGTCAGTAAAGAAGGCCAGAGGATAATTGCTGGGCAGAAGATATGGACGAGACTTCCAGGTCCAAGAAGAAAAGTAGAGACACAAGGAAGGAGAGGGTTTTTCCAGCCATGCTTTGGAGGAAGAAGAATGCAACAATCATGTGAAGTCTCTGGAGGAGCTGGAGCTTGTGGCTTCCACTCTAGTTGGGTGGCCAAGGATGTTTGGCAGGAGCTAGGTGGGACTAGTTACTAAGTTTAGGGCAGGTGGAGACACAGAGATAATAAATTGGCAAGGGCGCGCTTTTCTGGTGGGAGATATGTGCGCCCAACAACTGTGCCAAGGAAGCAAGTTATAAAGTTACAAACTGTGTGGGTGTCTTTTGTCTGTGGATTCAAGGGTCTTTGGAGGGAGCTGGTAGCATAGTTACCTCCCAGAGCAAAGGCGAATAGAAAGAGAAGCCAGGTTAGCGCTGTTGGTGGGTGTGATTTTAAAACTACATGCAACATGAAGGGCAACCAATAGATTTGGAAACAGCCTTGGGGGTTCCCATGGAGCCTATTGGCCAACAACTCGATTAGATGTAACCATTCCTAGTATAACAGTTATTCTTGGTCTGTGTCTTCCCTCTTATTTGGTGATTCCATTTAGATTTATTTCATTTATGCATATATTCTAAGAACCATCTGTTATAGTAGGTTTCATACAACCCCTCAAACGGGCCTTCGTTCAGCTGTTCCTCCTCATATCCCCCTTCCCTCCTCCTCACCCTTGATTCCTCATATCCCAACCATCCATAACTATATATTCTATTTCCTCTTCCTAAGGAGATCAATCTTCCTCCCCACTCCCTTACTCTATAATTAATCACTGAGGTTATATGGATTAAAACCTGCTTATCAATGACTTAACAGCTAACAACCACATATAAGTAAATGCATACCGTATTTGTATTTGGGGGTCTGTGTTACCTCATTCAGATTACACTTCCTAGTTCTACCGATTTACCTGCAAATTTCATAATTTTCTTTTTTAGCCTCTAAGCCATATTCCATTGTGTAACTGTAGCACATCTTCTTTATCCATTCTTCAGTTGAAGGACATCTAGGTTGTTTTGAGTTTCTGGCTACTATGAATAAAGATGAATTGAATTTTCTGGTGAACTAGGGGTGGGGAAAGGAATAAGAGAGATCAGATAGAGAAGGGAGAGATGACAGATATCTAGGTTGTTTCAAATGGCCAACTATTATAAATAGAACAGTGATGAACACAGATGAATAAGTGTCTCTGTTGTAGGATGAAGCATTCTATGGGTATATGCTCAAGAGTGGTATTCCTACCTCTTGAGATAGATCAATTTTCAGTTTCCTAAGTAACTGCCACACTGATTTTCATACTGACTGAACAAGTTTGCCCTCTTAAGACATTAAAAAAAAGTCAAAGAAGACATCAGATGTCTTGACTTGAAGAAAAGATCTTGACCATGCTTGTGGATCAGTAGGATTAATATAGTGAAAATTTCCATCTTACCAAAAGCAATCTACATCTCCCATCCAAATTCCAATACAGTTCTTTACAGAAATTAAAAGACAATTTTCAGCTTCATTTGAAAACACACACATACACAAACACACAATAGCTAAAAAGAAATGCAGAATAATGAAGAACTGCTGGAAATATCACCGATCCTGATCTCAAACTGTACTACAAAGCTATAGTATTGGCACAAAAACAGACATGTTGATCAACTGAATAGAACTGAAGATCCAGTCATAAGTTCACACACCTATGAACACCTGATTTTTGATAAGGAAGTCAGAATACATACTTGAAAAAAAGACAACATCTTCAACAAATGATGCTGGTCAAATAGATGTCTGAATACAAAGAGATCTACCACCCTATACAAAACTAAATTCCAAATGGATCAAAGCCTCAAAAGAAGGCCAGATACACTGAATCTGATAGAAGGAAAACCAAGGAATAGCTTTGAACTTGCTGCCCCAGGAAAACACTTTCTGAACGGAGCATTAAAATCAACAATAAATGGAATCTCATTAAACTGAAAAGTTTCTGTATGGCAAAGAATAACATCATTTGTAGAAAGCAACAAGCTACAGAATGGGAAAAGATATTTATCAACTACACGTCTGATAGAGTTCTAAATTTCAAATTATATAAATAGGTAAATAACAAGGAAACAAACATAAACTAGACACCAAAAAAGCAAATAGCTCAATTAAAACATGGGTACATATTTAAACAGCGAGTTCTCAAAAGATGAAACACAAACAGCTGACACTTTAAAAAATGTTCAGCATCCTTAGTCAACAGGGAAATGCAAATCAAAACTACTTTGAGATTTCATCTTAAGCCAGTCACAGTGTCCAAGATCAAATAATAGCTCATACTGGAGAAGATAAGATGTGAGGGGAACATTCACCAATTGCTGGTGGGACTACAGTCTTGAAATAAAAACAAACAAAGAAACAAAAACAGCCATAAATACATGTTACATGTATGTGGTTACACACAGATGTGTATAGTTACATACATGTTACATATGTGTGGCTACATATATGCTACATTTATTTAGTAACATAAATAGAATAAATAGAGTACTGTTGGTCATGTGAGAACTTTGGAATCCAAATAAACTGTAAAGTAGCAGTCAAATGGCCATATGCCTGCTTTTGAAATATCAAAAACTAACCTGAAATATTACATTTAAGTCACACATATAAATGAATCCTGATCCAGCTGAAGAGTTGTTGTCTTGGTCCCACAGTGCCAAGTTAACGGCCCCAATTAAGGTAAGTCTAGCTACAAAGCCTATGTTCTTATCTGTATTTTACACTCATTTGTGCTCCAACAGATCATAGTTGTGGTAGATGTTGGAGTGGGCCAACCCGAAGCCCTGGACCGGGGCCTGGGAAGTAGCTGGGTTAGGAAGTCCACTAGCTTTCCTGCACCTGCACTACCAGACTGAGCTCTCCAACATAGCTCACCCAATGCCACAGGGCCTGCTCTCCCGAGTGTGACAGCTAGTGATGGGTAAGACCAGCTCCCCAGCTCTCCAGCTCTCAAACTCTCCTACCAGCTGCAGACAGCAAGGGATGAGGGGAGGGAAGTAACTAAATTAATTTATAAAGACAGAGGCTTTGTCTTATGGTTCTAGAGGCTGAGAAATCAAAAGCCAAGGGAGCTCACCCCTGAAAAGCTTCTTCTGGAAGCATTATCCCATGAGATAGTGGGGGCAGGGAAGAGCTGAATTCAGTAACACATGCACTAAACGTCTTCAGCAATAGCTGGGTGTGACGACAGAGCCCCTTTGCCTTCACCACTTCTAAGTCCTATGGTACTCGAATGAGTACAGTTACTATTGTGTCAACCTCAGGAGACCAGTGTTTGCATGTATCTGCTGGAATAGGAGCCATCAATGTGTTGGTAGATTTAAATCAAGAGATGAGCTCTAGGTTAAAATGCCTTTAACACTGTGAAGGAATCACCTATTGGCATTTTCATATTTTTAGAGCATCTTTTCAACCACCCCTGTGGATTTGATACTGACTTTGAGACCTTCACTTGAAGCTGTACAGACAGTAGATTCTATGATATGTTGAGATGATCATAGCCTATTTTTGAATCAGTGAAACAAACATTAGGGAATTGTAGATTTCTTTGAAATATACAATAACCTTGTACAACCTAGTGAAGTGAATATGTCCAGCTACATAACCAAGTAAGGAAAGAAAGGTGTATTCTTTCAGAAAGAGTATAAAAGTGTCCCAAGACTTAATAAGAGAAGGAATGCAATAAAATAGATTAAGTGAAAAGTTACCATGTCTTAAATAATAGATTTCAGACTGTAATATTTATTACTTAATTATATTTTTTTCATAACAGTGGTAAAAAAGTAACCTCAAAATAACTGTTTATTATCAAAGGGATAAACTATCAAGCTAATCTCATTATTATAGGATTTATGGTTGCCTTTAAATGTGCAAAGAACCTAATACAAAGTAATGCATGGAAATTAAAGATATAAAACATGTTTATTTATTCGTACCCTCCACTCTGCACATTTACTTAATTTGTCCCTCAGACAGAAGTGTTATTTTTCATGGACCTCCATAATGCAACTGCTTTTCTTTCATCTGCTCATAGTTCTTATCTAACCTGCTACTATATTGTGTTTCCTATTGCCCTGGAGTTCTGGCAGAGGCTTCAAATGCCAGGAAACAATGGTTACCTTACATCTTCACATCTTGAATTCAATGCTTGAAACCTGATGCAGAAAATGCCAAGAGACTTTAAAACTGGTACTTCTGAAGCTGAGACTCACTCACTCTGGCCTTCGAGACTGGGGTCAGAGAGACATGGTCATATGGGGAATTTCCACATACACATAAGTAGCCAGAATGCATAAACAAGAGCCTTACTCTCAGAAATCTTCAATACTATCACCATATCTTTTCCACATACTATACAGTATGCACAAGCTTCCTTCACATTCAGTTATCAGAGTGGCTCTTTAATTTGCAGTGTCTTAATTGACAGCATTTTAGATTTTCTTAGTGTGTATAAAGTGATAGGTAACCTAACATTTTTGACATTTTAGGTCTTAAAAAAATCATGCAGCAATCCTGGGGTACTCTCTGTGGAGTTCTATACTCCAGTGACTTAGTATTTGCAGGTAACCAATGCATTTCTCCCTGATATGTCAAACAATCTCTAAATAACCTATAAAATATAACACAATATAAGTGTTATATAACCTATAAAGTATAACACAATGTACGTTTTTATATGGCATAATTGAGGAAATAATAAAGGGGACAGTTTTACATGTTCAGCACAATTAAAAATATTTTAAATGCAGTTTGTATCATTTACTTTTTTTATGGGATAAAACACTATGCCCAATGTGACATATAAGAGGATTTATTTATGCTTATGGTTCTAGAGAAATTAGAGTCCATTAGCACCATAGCAAGTAAGCATGGTAGGTGGAGTGCAAGGTGAACACTCACATCTTGAGCCCCAAGCATGAAGCAAAGAAAGAAAACTAGAATGGTGAGAATCTTTAAACTCTGAAAGTTAGACTGCACTGACTTCTTCCTCCAGCAAAGCCACACCTCCTAACCCTCCCCAAACAGTTCCAACAACGTGGAGACCAGGAGCTCATGCAAAATGTTCTCATTTAAATCACCACACAGTTGGTTGAATCTGTAGGAAACAAGCAGACACAGAGGGCAAACTATCTAAATCTACAGCTGTATTACAAAATAAGACTACACTGTTCTATAATTTGATCTTTCTTTCCATATAACTTTCTCCTTTCATTCTTAATCATCTTGCTTAAAAATTGACCATATCGATGGTGTATAGTTGGTCTTAAAATTTAAAGTTCACCTCTCTCAACGGCATCATTGAGTTTACAACAATATATTCATCTGTTTGCTATGGCTTTTTTAGGTATCTCTTTGGACCTCTAATAAGTCCTGAATGAGAATTGACTCAGGTCTGCAGATTTCATCATAACATTTTAATTAATGGTTTATTGAGTGACTAGAAGCCAGCAGAATGACTGGGAAAGAGTCTATGTCCAGGGAACATACTGCTACAAAACAAACTCCTTTTCAACTTTGTACCATAATGGTTGAAACCTGCCTTTTCATCTGGAACAGAGGGATAATAATGTTATTCATGAGGGTAACTTAAGAGGGATTACAGTTTTGCCAAAGGCCCAGTACTGTTCCTGGCACATGATAATCAGTAAAGTACATTGGTTCTAATTTGATTATAATAGAAAATATATTATTTTTATTGGAGTCATTGCAAAAAGTTCAGGTGTTGTAAGAATAAAAGTGGAATTATTAATATGACCTCAAGTTACTAAAAAAATTTTACTATGGAGATAGGCTACTAACATATTGTCCCTAAGTAAAATTATTACATAATAGGATCATTGAATTAATTCACTAAACCAATGCCCTAAACCATCACACTGTGCTTCATCATCTGATCCTTAGAAGGGTACTCTTAGTTCATTGGGCACTACCCTTCCTGGTTATTCATTGCTTCCAGGACTAGATAGACATTAAGTAGCCTGTGGTATCCATGCTTGGAGTTCTGAACTAAGGTAGCAAGGCTAGGTAAACAAGGTTGACTCTGGCACAAGCACAATGCTAGAAGTCTCCCACTGTGGAAATCTCCTGCAGAGCTGCCATGTATCCTGTGCTTTGAACAAAACATTAGGGAAAACTAAGTTCCCAGCCTTCTCCTTTCATTGGATGTACTTGCTCTTCATTGCTTTGAGGCCTGATTGTCTAACTTCTAAAGGTCTGAGGTTTTTTCTTTATCCTTAAAATAAGCATCACAGTTTTCATTTGAGGTAGTCACAAAGACTTAAAAAACAACAACAACAAAAAAAAAAAAAGAAAGAAAGAAAGAAAGAAAGAAAGAAAAGCAACACTGAGTTAAACAGAGGTATAGCATTACAGAATCTAGGAAAGAAAAAAAAAACATAATCTTGAACTCCTTTCTGTATTTAGCTCTTTAATACCAATGTCTAGCCATGACCTCAAATTAAATTAGTTAAACAGGCAATTTGTTTTTCCCACAAGCCCTGATAAGTCATTTAGTCATTGTTACAGACCTTAAGATCTTTTCTAATATAATGGCCTATTTGCCTAAACTAGCCATGAACAACAAACAATAATTTCCTTCTTTACTCTTCCTGAGTCCATCCATCCCCCTTGACTTTGCATAGGATCAGCAGTCAGTCACTCACTGCCCTGTCTCACAGTCCCCAAGGAAGCAACATTCCAAGCATTTTAATTTTCAAAGACAGACTGGGCTACAGTTGCCAATCATTGGTCTGTGGTCACCATGTGAATTCTGAAGGAAGATCTTACCATTAAAGATTTCAGCGGTTTATCTGGAACCATCTAATTCATGTATAGTAGAGAAATCCCAGTGTGGAAGATAGAATACCAATGCCCCCATATGCTCATATATTTCAATGCTAAGTTCATAGTTAGTGGAACTGTTTGGAAAGGATTAAAAGGTATGGCATTATTGGAGGAGATAAATTACTGGATTGGGCTTTGAGTTTCAAAAGCCTATACCATTACTAGTCTTTCTCTGTCTTTCTATCGCTATCTCTGCCTCTAAATCGCAGATAAGATGTAAGCTCTAAGCTACCTACCTACTGCCATGTTTTTCATCATGATGATCAAGGACTCACTCTCTGTAGCTATACACAAGCCCCCAGTTAAATGTCATTTTTTTATAAGTTCAGATAATTTATGGAGTTGCTTCACAGCAGTAGAAAAATAACGAAGACATCCAGGTATCCTGACGAACTCAGAATGGAGGCAAATGCTTTTGCAACCATTCTGATTGCTTGAGAGACCAACCAGGAAGTTACAAGAGAGATTTCTTGGGAATTTCTCCAGGGAGTCTGTATTTGGGAAAATTGGTACAGACTTCACAAATGGGGGCTTTTCCTTAGGGATTGTGATTCTTTTCTTGTTCTAAAACACAGCATGTGAACATTCTCTATACCATTTCTGAGGACTTAGATTATCATGCTGAAGTGCATAGGCAGCTTGCTTCTGCACTCTCCACAGAAGTCCCCGTTCCCGGTAGGCTCCCTCCTACAGCAAGCATGGCAAGGCTTGCTTCTACACTCTCCACAGAAGTCCCCTTTCCCGGTAGGCTCCCTCCCACAGCAAGCATGGCAAGGCTTGCTCCTGCACTCTCCACAGAAGTCCCCGTTCCTGGTAGGCTCCCTCCCATAGCAAGCATGGCAAGGCTTGCTCCTGCACTCTCCACAGAAGTCCCCGTTCCCAGTAGGCTCCCTCCCACAGCAAGCATGGCAAGGCTTGCTTCTACACTCTCCACAGAAGTCCCCTTCCCCCCGGTAGGCTCCCTCCCACAGCAAGCATGGCAAGGCTTGCTCCTGCGGTTTGTTTCTGTGTTTTCCCTCAGGTGCTCTGTTTTCCTCAACCCCTGCTCCCCCTTTTGTAGCAAACTCTGGGGTTCTTTCCCCCTCCCTAGGTACTCTAAGAGGACTCAAGGAGCCACGAGTGCCAGCTTGAGTAAGACAAATGACAAAAACTTCCCAGCTTTAGTGGCCCTGAGACTGGCACTCTCCCAGATAACCAGGTGCAGCTGGTGCCTGTCCTTGAAGAAAGGAGATTAGGGTCCCAATCGGAAGTCTAAGACAGTTATGGCCGGCCATAAAACTAGTTCCTGATAGCCCCACAAAACGCAGTCTTCAGGTCCGAAGAATCCCCCTCTCAGCCTCGAGATTCCTCTGTACCAAATGGTATCGTGTCTGAGTTATGACTTACCTCATCGCCTTCCCTCCCCTTCACCCTAAGCATTCGAAGAACTTCTAACTACTCTGCCAAGACACCTGAGCTCATGGTCACACTCCTGACCTACGCTGTGGGAAGGTTTGCGATCCAGGTCAAGACTTGTGATAAAGGACTCTTATGCAAAATTTCAGTGAACTTCCCAGTTCTTGAGCTCTCCTGGGTTTCCCACAGAACTGGAGCATAGCAGTGCCTGCCCATTCATAGTGGGAGCCACTTGATAGCACAGGCCAAGTCAAAAAGCAAGGGTTCACCTTTTGCTATCTTACTATAAGTGACAGCTTATAGTTACATGTTCAAGTTACTGCCAGGAGTCATTCAGGATTAAACATTGAAGCTCAGGTCCTAAAACAAATTGGGCTCTTTTTCTAAGAAACTAATCAGTTACAAGTAGATCATGACTGCTTGTAGTAGCCTAAAATTGTTTGTAGTAAATTCATAAATAAAGCTGTCTGAGCAGTGTCACACACAGCACCTGTACCTATCTCGAGCCATCTGAGCAATGTCACACACAGCACCTGTACCTATCTCGAGCCATCTGAGCAGTGTCACACACAGCACCTGTACCTATCTCGAGCCATGGATACTTGCTTATGCTGTGTGTACTTGATTTCGCATCTGGCACCCCGCTCTGGATTATAAACACCTAAAGAGCAGAAACCTGCTTTCCTGTTCAAGCACCACAACACATTAGCTTAGCATGGTGATCTGTCCTCGAGTGACAATGAGAGTAGTGGAACATGGCTCCCAGCAGCAGCTTCATCCACTGACGGGAAACGGGCTCCAAACACAGTAACCCAAGATCCATACCTAGATGTCGCACGGAGACAATAGGTGCTTGTAGAATTTCAAGATACCCACAAAAGTGAACTTCCTCTTCCACCAGGCCTTTCTGCGACCTTCTGGGCTCTCTCATGAAGATAGTTTCTGCCATCTTACTGGGGGTGCTAGGAGATGGTGGCTTTCCTCTCTTCCCTTGGTTTCCCCTTCTTTTCTTATAAAGACATAGATGTCTATCACAGTGCTATCAGACTGCACTTCATGGCTCTCTACTGATAATGCACTGGCCTTAAGAAAATTTAGTGAGAGACCCCAGAGATCCCAGCCTGTCAACTGTAAAAGAAGGAAGCATGACAATTTTTGTTCTTAAACTTTAGGAGAAGAGTGTTCTTTCTCTGAATCATGCCCAATTTATATATATTCTAAAACTTAGGTGAGGATATTTGCTAGTTGAAGCTACAATGAAAAGTACCTAAGTTGACTGGAGCAACTGCTAGAAGTAGCTCAATTACTTTCAAAAGAACAAGTGAATAAAACATTTTGTTTTTAACCACATGGTAGCATACACCATATCTTGTCTTATCCTACCCAGAAACACACTAGGCAGGAGGCACAATGACTAACTGAAGTTCTGAGATTTTACCACATCTGCATGCCAACAGGTTGCTCTGGTACATTTCCAGGCTGTTGGCAGAAGCTCCAGGATTCATTGGTCTGAGGCTCATGGCTTAACAAGAATCATGAACATCACATTCAGGTTGGTTTCCTTTACCACCAAGTCCTGTGGAGGGTGATACTAGAACACTGTGTACACAGTGCATTTGAACAACCCCGAGCTCAGAGAACCTGAAGCCTAACTCTTAGGCATTAAGCAAAGCTACCTGCTGTTTTCTCTGGAGGTATTATGCTAGATGAAAAGTGGCGCTGGCTGCTACTTCCCCAAAGATACTCTTTCTCTCTCTTCCCTGACTGTTGTTAACCTTAAAAACGGAGACCAGGAAAAATAAACAAAACAAACAATAAAACAAAAACAACTCACCAATGCCTCTGCTTGCATAATTTGCAGAAAAGCAAGCAATATTTGGAGAACCCTCTTTGATAAATGGTATTTCCTTATTTTCCCAAAGAAAATAGTTAAGGAAGGTTATATGTTTTCCAAATTTAATGAATAATTTAAGTTTTGAATAGAAGGCTCACTGAGTTCATGGTATCTTCATATGACCACACCACATCACGCGGACCCTAAACAGCAATAAAGTATCTCCCTAGACTATCCAACCCTCCATCTCTCTGCCCCAAGAACAAAGCCTTATAAAATATAAAGGGCTGGAGATTTGATAGCTAAGGGCTCCCCACTGAGTAGAGCTCAGTGTAGTCTTATAGCTCCAAAATTTGTCTAAATCATATTTGTTTAAGGATAACCTACATATTAAAAATAAAACAAAAAACTAGAAGCACCAGTCTTCCCGGTGCTGGAGCCAAGCTGTCCATCATGGTACCTCTCCTTTCTCACCTTCATTATTATGGCAGTGGCTTATCAACAGATCTCTGCTAAGAATTAGCTTGCATTCTTTCCCCATGACTCAACCTACACAACATTTGAGTGAATATTTTGAGATATTACTTCTACTGTGTTGAAATTAGGTTCAAGAACAGTCCACTGATGGGCAGCCATCGCTTCTAGCCATTCATACACATATGGCCAAATGTGAATGATATTCATTGCTGGCTGACCATGACCTCTCTCACCAAAGCTCCATCCTAGCCAAACTGTCTGTCTGTCATACATCCTAGCCAAGCTCTTGGTCATACACAGTGTTTGTCAGTCATGTTCTATCTGCTCTGAAGTGTTTCATGACACCATGTCGATTTTGAAAGCCTTTTCCCACTTCCTCCAGTTTCTCTTCCAATAAGTCTGCCAAGCTGTCAGTAACACTAGAATAACAACATGCAAAGTGACTTCATTTGACTTGAAATGTTTACTCATTTCCTTCCCTATACATTAATGTGTACATTATATACATGTATAATATAAAGTATATTACAAACTATATACATTTATAATGTAAAATATTATAAACTATATATGTATAAACTATTACAGATATCATAAATTGTACTAGCAGGAATAAATGTTGTTAAAATTTTAATCAAACAAGTTTAGCAAGCAAATGTTTCAGGTATTATCTAATGTTTATTGTCCTTTTTAAAATATAAAGGACTCATGAATTACCACTATTAATGGTATTATTGGTTTTATTTAATAAGAATAAATACAAAAAGTATATCTATAATTATCAGCCTGAGATTATATCAATCAGATGCATAAGGATTATTTATATTTTTATCAATAATTTTATCACAAGATCATTCTTAGGTTGTAGAGATTAAATTAAAATTTTAGACTTTATCTTTCTCATTTAATATATGATATATAAGTTATGATGTATAAGTTATAATACAAATAGTGAGATATAATTAAAATGGACTCTAAAGACAGATTTGTGACAGGTTAAAATACAATGTGGCTAAAGGTAGAAGTGACAAGCTATTACAAACTGGCATCAGCCAATATGTGGAGTTATTTCCTTTAGCAGCTCACTATTACACATATATAGAGAGGACAAGGACTCTCTTTTGACTGCAAGAGGAAATGTACCACTGAAGCAAAGTTCTCCCATTAACTATGTAATAACTAGTAACCATTTGACATACCAAATCAACAGACTCCAAAGAAATACCAAAGATGGTAAAAAAAGTATATGGTTCCAAATTATGTTTGTGAGATGCTCTGGAAAGCATTGAAACAGCTGATCATATGGAGGGGTAGCTGGGACCTACTCACCATGACGTTATGAAAATACTTCCCAGGTCCATGAGAATGACCTGCCACAGATTATCATCTGGCTGGGCTAAGAACAGAACATGTCACTGTATTAAGACTCAGTTTTTATTATTCTGTAATAACAACTGGCCCTCTAGGTCAGGCTTCCCCAGGGTAACTACATAGTAAAGAGAAGTCATTTTCTGTCATAAGCTGTCACTGTGGCTGCCTAGGGTTACAAGTTTTATTTCACAAGTGGAAAACTATACTTTATTCTCTCCTTTCCTCCCTTCTCATCTCCCTCCCTCTCTTTTTGACTCCTTTCAAACCCTATCCCCTCCCTCCCTATGTTTTGATGATACATGGGATCACACCTGGGGCCTCATGTACATAATCAGTCTACGATTGATCGCAAGCCCTACAGCATAGTCTCAAATAAAACAAATCCTAAATACCCACTTCCTTGTAAAAGCTATGCGATTAAGATGATTGAACATGAAGGTAAGTTCCAATTTAAGTTCCCGTTGTCAACTGAAGACATGCACAGAGGAGGAGATCAGCTTATGGGTGGTTATTTCCACTAACAAATCTCCCTGAAGACTCCTTTGCCTAGCTGACCAAACATCACATGATAAATTCTGCATGGGTCACTTACAACAAAACACAGGAAAGTGAAGGGACAAATGGAGAGTTATCTAATAAGAGCTATGGACAGGAAAGGGAGTTGGATAGTGTTACAACATTCTCACATGTAATATTTGTATTTCACTTATATAACTCTTCATAGTTTTCTTTCTTTACAGTACAAATGCCTTATTTGTTGTAGCTCATAGTACATATTAAATATTTGCAGATTAATTTAATTAGCCAATCACTGATTTGCACATGTACTTTTCCAGTTCATATAATACCTAGCATGGGTGTTAGTGTCTTGCTTCTGTAATTTTGATAATACAAGGATCCAGGCTGACGTCTGTTTCCATCGGATGATCATTGACAATAACAAGTCATGACAGATAATAAGTAGTAAAGAAGGGCCAGGCAGTGCACACCAACAGGCAGTGCACACCAACGGGCAGTGCACACCAACGGGCAGTGCACACCAACGGGCAGTGCACACCAACGGGCAGTGCACACCAACGGGCAGTGCACACCAACGGGCAGTACACACCAACGGGCAGTGAACACCAACAGGCAGTGCACACCAACAGGCAGTGCACACCAACGGGCAGTGCACACCAACAGGCAGTGCACACCAACAGGCAGTGCACACCAACAGGCTGTGCACATCAGACTATCAGCTCTGCCGCTGCCTTCACTCTCTTTGAGCATCTTGCCCATCTAGAGTCACATGCCAAACGCTGGTTTTTATTCTATAAATATTCTATAAAGAATATAGTGTCTTCATTTGCATGTACATGTATGTGACTATATAATATTAATATACTATATATTAATATAGTATAAATGAATATGAATATGTAAATAGACACAAATATGTACATAATATATATTAATATATTATAAATAAACATACATAAATGTGTAAATGAATATAAATGTATATTACATATTCATTTATAATATACAAAACCAAAGTCCTCCCTCACCCTTGGGAAAGCCTGAGGTGAGTAAAAGAAGAAACACTAGGAGAAGAACAAGGTTGTCCATGACACGACATCTCTGGGATTTTAATTCCGTTCAGTAACAGGAGGCAGGCACAGCAAGGTCTTATCCAAGAGTCTAGCCAGCTCCATCCTATTATTTATTTGGAACCATTTGCATTAGAATCATTGTATATCTTAGGACCACAGTGTGTTAAGCTCAATCCTTATTTATCATTTATGTCAATGATAATCTATACATTTCTTTTAAAAGCTTTGACTGTGAAAACTGTTGACATAAAAAAATAAAGTTTTACAATGAGGTCAAGGGAACAAACAAGTATAGAAGCCTCAAGTTTTCTAAAAATGAAAAAACAAAAGTCAGAACAGATGATTTTCAGTTTCTTACAGGTAGTGTGATGGCGTGTTCTTCCAGGAATTGCCTCTGAACTCCACTCTGGTGGGACTGACTTGACTCACAACCAGTGTGAGCTCCTGAACTCTAGCTTTTATTCCTGATGTGAGGTCATATGACCTTGTCTGCTGATGTTAGTATTTCAACAACCACTCTCAAAACCAGGAAGACACACTGAATCAGTTTTCATTAAAAGGTACTACAAAATATTTATCAAAAACCCCAGCTTCTCTAATCTCCCACATTTCAAAGGCAAGATCAAGGCATTTTAGACATTGTTTTTTGGTTTTAAAGTATTATTTGCTATTCTAAAAAGAAATCTTCGACACCCATAAAAATACAAGCACACTGGATTAAACTACAAGTCATACCAAAACAACCCAAAAATAAAGTCATAAGAACAGTCACAAGTTGATTACTAAAATTGTAAATACACACCTGTAGAAAAAATAGTTAATGCTCCTGAAGGATAGACTCCAGGAACTTCCTTCTGAATGAACCCTTACATTGCCTGGGGAAAGGCTATAAACAATTGCAGGAATGAGTACTAAGGATTACACAACTGATGACCCAGAAAAGCCTGTACATCATCTTCCTCCTCTCTACATCCCACCCTCATTTCACGAGACCCACCCTCCATAGTCAAAATCAGCTCATGGGGTGGCTCTGTAGTAAGACTGCTTGCTATCTGAACTTGAAATCCCAAGCTCAAATCTCTAGCAGCCAAGTGACAGTTTGAGGTTGGCTGCCTCTGCGCCTCTTCTCTCTCCACTGTGGGAGTGGAGCCAAGAGTCTCATTCACAACTGCTGGCTGCCAGTTGAGCTCTAGGTTCAACAAGAGACCATGTCTCTAGGTGAGGGAGCGAGGGAGCTAAACTCCCATCATCCTTATTTGGCCTGTGCACACACACATTTGAGCCTGCACCAACACACCTGCAGTCATACACAGGCATATACAATACACACACACATACACAAACACACACACACAAACACTTGCCCCCACACATACCTCTCTACCAGCAAATCATTTCCCATCAAAACTGGAAGGGGAAGTAAAGCCTGAAAGATAAACCTCTGATTTCAACAACAAGCCTTGTAATTTCACCACAAGCAAAGATTTTATTTATATTCCAAAAGTATCCAAGGCAATAAAAATTTTTTAAATTCAAACTCACTAATAAAAGTTAGCACCTATTCTATTTAAAAAGAAATCCCTTCTTGTCTTCCCAATTTTTTTTCCTTTTCAAATTACTGGAAGTAGACTTCAGGACTGGTCTTCCCATTTACATATTTGACGATAAGAGTTTTCCCAAGATACCCAGTCAACAGAAATGGGCTCTGAGTATCTTTTTATCACCTACATCCCCTGAGGAGGCGAGGCAAAGTCTATGCATGGACATCCCTTCAGGACAGGCTACATTCCACCCTAGCTCATTCCTTGAATGCTCGCTCACTTTTTTAGTTGTGGGGTCAACCCAGTTCAGGAAAAACCATAACATCATTCCATTGCCAATGGACGATAGCCATTGCAAGCATGAAGCAGGATAAAATGTAACTTTCTTCCAAGGTCTACTTAAGGAAGGGGATAGGTTGTAAGAGAGACCTTCTTAGATGGGCCAGGCTCAGTAAAACTCTAGTTCTTAAGCAATGGCATGGCTGGGGCAAGGGTTAGGGAGCACAGAATTCCCCGATGATAGGGGCTATTGAGCATGTCTATTTGATAATCCCTTTCACCCCTTTTAATCTGCACAGGAAAACCAATGTGAAAGGACATGAGAATATACATTTCTACACTGTGAAATGTTTTGCAAGAATAAAATGCGCAAGAATTAGAAAAGTTTACCAGAAGTCTTAGATATGAGAACGCAATGGACAAGAAACAAAAGACAATCAACTGCCTGGAATGTTAACATCAAAAGATATGTGAATTTACATCTAAGCCACTATCAAATGTTCAAAGCAGAACAACGGGCAGTACCGAGAAGGCTCTGTGCATCATCACCTTCTGCACTGTGACAGGGCTCAAAGAGCCTTTGACCTAACATTACTGCTTTTGAAAAATGAATTTGTAAGAAAAAAGGGAATATACCTAAGAAGATAGGTATAAAATATTAAAGTACTGCCTGTAACTGTGAGAGAAGTACAAAATTAAACCAAGCACAGCATATCTGCATTGGTTATTATTTTTTCAGTTATTGAAAATAATTTATTGAGGGGCTAGAGGAATGGCTCAGTGGTTAAGAGCACTCCAAGGGTCCCTGGTTCAACTGCAGCACCCACATGGCAGCTCACAACTGTCTGTAATTCTAGTTACAGAGGATCTGGAGCCATCACAGAGACAAACACACAGGCGAAGCATCATGGCATGGGAACCATCAATATATATGTATCTATATGGACCATGAGGCATTTCCACAGTATATATAACTTACTGAATGCAAAAGGGGGAGTTACTGGGTTGTTTGCATGTGACCTATTTTGGGGAAGAATGAAAATACCTTTGATGTGTAAACATTACTCTCTATAATTACTGATACGTATGCAAACAATGAAGGTTAGGAAAAATGTACAGTAAATAACTAAACCTTGGCAACAGCAGAAGGTGATTTTGGAAGGAAGAAGAAAACCCTAACTCTATTATGATGTGCTATAACAGGCACACAATTAACTTTCTGTGTGTATTTTAAATGAAAGCTTTAATATAAATGAAAAAAGATTTTAGGTAACAGTTTCAGAGGTAGACATGAGATGCTGTAGTCAATTATGATGAAAGATTGTGCTTAAATTCTGGCTATTTAATTTTTGTAAGTATCCAAATAATGAGACTTTTAGTATGGTCTCATCAGTACTATAGAAAGGAAGACTTTCCAAACTGTTAGTAGAAAATTACTCTCATACCACTGTAGCAAAGGCATCATTTCCTTTTTTTTTAATTAGTTATTTTCTTTATTTACATTTCAAATGTTATCCCCTTTCCTGGTTTCCCCTCTGAAAAGCCCCTATCCTATCCCCCTCCCCTTGCTCACCAACCCACCCACTCCCACTTTCCTGTCTTGGCATTCCCCTATACTGGGGCATCGACCATTTTTAGAACCAAAGGCCTCTCCCCCCATTGATGTCCAACAAGGCTATCCTCTGCTACATATGCAGCTGGAGCCATGAGTCCCAGCATGTGTATGCTTTGGTTGGTGGTTTAGTCCCTGAGAGTGCTGGGGGTACTGGTTGGTTCATATTGTTGTTCCTCCTATGGAGTTGCCAAACCTCTTCATCTCCTTGGGTCCTTTCTCTAGCTCCTCCATTGGGGACCCTGTACTCAGTCCAATGGGTGGCTGATAGCATCCACCTCTGTATTTGTCAGGCATTGGCAGAGCCTCTCAGGAGGCAGCTATATTAGGCTCCTATCAGCAGGCACTTGTTGGCATCCACAATAGTGTCTGAGTTTGGTGACTGTATATGGGATGGATCCCCAGGTAGGGAAGTCTCTGGATGGCCTTTCCTTCAGTCTCTGCTCCAGACTTTGTCTCTATCTCTTCCCATGGGTATTTTGTTCCATCTTCTAAGAAGTACTGAAGTATCCATACTTTGGTCTTCCTTCTTCGTGAGCTTCATTTGGTCTGTAAATGGTATCTTGGGTATTTCGAGCTTCTAGGATAATATCCACTTATCAGTGAGTGCATACCGTGTGTGTTCTTGTGATTGGGTTACCTCACTCAGGATGGAGCAGGTGAGAAACATAGCAGCAACCTTGTTTGAACACTGCTGCAAGCTCCTTTAATACCCTGCACCAGGGCCCTATAGGTCCCAAGGAAGCATCTCTTCTAAACAGCAGTTCCTGATTGTTAGGAGCCATCATAGGACAAGCTAATAACTAGTAGGTGATCTTCCTTAGATGGGCTGCTTCAGGTTATAATCTGTGACAGATTTGCTCCATTGGCAAGGTCCAGGGGAAACTCATTTTAGAAAAGATCCCTGCTATTAATATGCTTTTCCTGTTTTTATTAAACATATATAACAATCACTAGGCATTAGCTCTGCATTTTGAGCAGATCTCTGCAAATCTATGGAGATGTACCGCCGTATTAGTGATGCTATATACAAATAGATGAGTTCTTAATTCTTAATGATGATCCTATAAGAATTCCTGAAATTATATCAGCGATTATTAAGCTCTTTTTTTGGATTTTTATTTCTTATTACATATTTTCTTTATTTACATGTCATATGATTTCTCCTTTCCCAGTTTCCCCTCCCAAAAACAAACAAACAAACAAAAACAACAAGAACAAACCCCTGTTGTGTCCCCCCTCCCCATGCTTGCCACCCCACCCCCTCCCACTAATTGACCCTGGAATTCCCCTACACTGGGGCACAGAATCTTCACAGGGCCAAGGGCCTCTCCTCCCATTGATAATCACATTGCAATCCTCTACTATACACATGCTGCCAGAACAATCAGACCCCTCCATGTGCAGTCCTTGGTTGGTGATTGAGTCCCTGGGAGCTCTGAGGGTACTAGTTAGTTCATATTTTTGTTCATCCTAAGAGGCTGCAAAACCTTCAGCTCCTTTGGTCCTTTCCTAACTCCATCATTGGGGACCCTGTACTCAGTTCAATGGATGGCTGTGAGCCTCTACATCTGTATTAGATCTGGATTAGATCAGTCAGGTACTGTCAGAGTCTCTCAGGAGACAGCTATATTAGGCTGGCTGTCCTTCCTTCAGGCTCTTCTCCAAAATTAGGCTCTGCAACTCCTTCCATGGGTATTTGGTTCCCCCTTTTAAGAAAGAATGAAATGTCCACATTTTGGTCTTCCTTCTTCTTGAGTTTCTTGTGGTTTGTGAATTGCTCTTCCTGTATTCCAAACCTCTGGGCTAATAACCACTTATCAGAGAGTGCATACCATGTATGTTATTTTGTGATTGGGTTACCTCACTCAGGATGATATTCTCCAGATCCATCCATTTTCCTAAGAATTTCATAAATTCATTGTTTTTAATAGCTGAGTAGTACTCCATTGTGTACATGAACCACAATTTCTGTATCCATTCCTCTATTGAGGAACATCTGGGTTGTTTCTCATTTCTGGCTATTATAAATAAGGCTGCTATGAACATGGTGGAGCATGTATCCTTATTACATGTTGGAGCATCTTCTGGGTATATGCCCAGGAGTGGTAAAACTGGGTAGAACTATGCCCAATTTCCGGAGGAACCACCAAACTGATTTCCAGAGTAGTTAGTTGTACCACCTTGCAATCCCACCAGAAATGAAGGAGTGTTCTTCTTTCTCCACAACCTCTCCAGCATCTGCTGTCACCTGAGTTTTTTTATACTAGCCAATCTGATTGATGTGAGGTGGAATCTCAGGGTTGTTTTGATTTGCATTTCCCTGATGACTAAGGATGTTGAACATTTCTTTAGGTGCTTCTCAGCCATTCGGTATTCATCAGTTGAGAATTCTTTGTTTAGCTCTGTACCCCATTTTTAAATAGGGTTATTTGGTTCTCTGGAGTCTAACTTCTTCAGTTCTTTGTATACACTGGATATTAGCCCTCTATCAGATATAGGGTTGGTAAACATCTTTTCCCAATTTGTTGGTTGGCGTTTCGTCCTATTGACAGTGTCTTTTGCCTTACAGAAGCTTTGAAACATTATGAGGTCCCATTTGTCAATTCTTGATCTTAGAGCAGAAGCTATTGGCGTCCACTTCAGGAATTTTCCCCTGTGCCTATTTGCTCGAGGTTCTTCCCCACTTTCTTTTCTATTAGTTTCAATGTATCT
>NW_022196902.1:24243578-24284451 GCF_008632895.1 Mastomys coucha
TCATGAAGGGATGTTGGATTTTGTCAAATGCTTTCTCAGCATATAATGAGATGATCATATGGTTTTTTCCTTTGAGTTTGTTTATGTAATGAGTTACATTGATGGATTTCTATATATTGAACCATCCCAGCATCCCTGGGATGAAGCCTACTTGATCATGGTGGATGATCGTTTTGATGTGTTCTTTGATTCAGTTTGCAAGAATTTTATTGAGTATTTTTGCATTGATATTCATAAGGGAAATTGGTCTGAGGTTTTCTTTCTTCATTAGGTCTTTGTGTGTTTTAGGAATAACAGTAATTGTGGCTTCATAGAACGAATTGGGTAGAGTGCCTTCAGTTTCTATTTTGTGGGATTGTTTGAGGAGTATTGGAATTAGGTCTTCTTTGAAGGTTTGATAAAACTCTGCAACAAACCTATCTGGTCCTGGGCTTTTTTTGGTTGGGAGACTATTAATGACTGTTTCTATTTCATGAGCAGATATGGGATTGTTTAGGTCATTGATATGATCTTGATTTAACTTTGTTACCTGGTATCTGTCTAGAAAATTGTCCATTTCATCCAGGTTTTCCAGTTTTGTTGAGTATAGGCTTTTGTAGTAGGATCTCATGATTTTGATTTCCTCAGTGTCTGTTTTTATGTCTCTCTTTTCATTTCTGATCTTGTTAATTAGGATACTATCTCTGTGGCCTCTAGTTAGTCTGGATAAGGGCTTATCTATTTTGTTGATATTCTCAAAGAACCAGCTCCTGGTTTGGTTGATTCTTTGTATAGTTCTCTTTGTTTCTATTTGGTTGATTTCAGCCCTGAGTTTGATTATTTCCTGCCTTTGACTCCTCTTGGGTGAATTTGCTTCTTTTTGTTCTAGCGCTTTCAGGTGTGCTGTCAAATTGCTGGTGTATGCTCTGTCCAGTTTCTTTTTGTAGGTACTTCAAGCTATGAGTTTTCCTCCTACCACTCTTTCATTGTGTCCCATAGTTTGGGTATGTTGTGGCTTCATTTTCATTAAACTCTGAAAAGTCTTTAATTTCTTTCTTTATTTCTTCCTTGACCAAATTATCATTGAGTAGAGTGTTGTTAAGCTTCCACGTGTATGTGGGCATTCTATTGTTTATGTTGTTATTGAGGAGCAGCCTTAGTCCATGGTGATCTGATAGGATACAAGGAATTATTTCAATCTCCTTGTATCTATTGAGGCTTGATTGGTGACCAGTTATATGGTCAATTTTGGAGAAGGTACCATGAGGTACAGAGAAGAAGGTATATCCTTTTTGCTTAGGATAAAAAGTTCTATAGATATCTGTTAAATCCATCTGTTTCATAACTTCTGTTAGTCTCACTGTGTCCTGGTTTAGTTTCTGTTTCCATGATCTGTCCATTGCAGAGAGTGGGGTGTTGAAATCTCCCACTACTATTGTGTGCTGTGTAATGTGTGCTTTGAGCTTTAGTAAAGTTTCTTTCTTGAATGTAGATGCCCTTTGATTTGGAGCATAGAGGCTCAGAATTGAGAATTCATCTTGGTTGATCATACCTTTGATGAATATGAAGTGTCTCTCCTTATCCTTTTTGATCACTTTAGGGTGAAAGTCAATTTTATTCGATATTAGAATGGCTACTCCAGCTTTTTTCTTGGGACCATTGGCTTGAAGAATTGTTTTCCACCCTTTTATTCTGAGGTAGTGTCTGTCTTTGTCACTGAGGTAGGTTTCCTGTATGCAACAAAATGTTGGGTCTTGTTTACATACACAATCTGATAGTCTGTCTTTTTATTGGGGAATTGACTCCACTGATATTAATAGATATTAAGGAAAAGTAATTGTTGCTTCCTGTTATTTTTGTTGTTAGAGTTGGAAATCCTTTCATGTGGCTATCTTCTTTTAGTTTTGTTGGAAGATTACATTTTTGCTTTTTCAGGGATGTAGTTCCCCTCCTTGTGTTGGAGTTTTCCATTTATTACCCTTTGAAGAGCTGGATTTATGGAAATACATTGCATGAATTTGGTTTTGTCATGGAATACTTTGGTTTCTCCATCTTTGGTGATTGAGAGTTTTGCTGGGTATAGTAGTCTGGGCTGACATTTGTGTTCTCTTAGGGTCTGTATGACATCTATCCAGGATCTTCTATCTTTTATAGTCCCTGGTGAGAAGTCTGGTGTAATTCTGATAGGCCTGCCTGTATATGTTACTTGACCTTTTTCCCTTACTTCTTTTAGTATTCTTTCTTTGTTTTGTGCATTTGTTGTTTTGACTATTATGTGGCGGGAGGAATTTCTTTTCTGGTCCAATCTATTTGGAGTTCTATAGGCTTCTTGTATGTTCATGGGCATCTCTTTCTTTAGGTTAGGGAAGTTTTCTTCTATAATTTTGTTGAAGATATTTACTGGCCCTTTAAGTTGGAGGTCTTCACTCTCTTCTATATCTATTATCCTTAGGATTGGTCTTCTCATTGTGTCCTGGATTTCCTGGATGCTTTGGGTTAGGATCTTTTTGCATTTTGCATTTTCTTTGACTGTTGTGTCAATGTTTTCTATGGTATCTTCTACTCCTGAGATTTTCTCTTCTATCTCTTGTATTCTGTTGGTGATGCTTGCATCTATGTTTTCTGACTTCTTTCCTAAGATTTCCAACTTCAGAGTTGTCTCTCTTTCTGATTTCTTAATTGTTTCTACTTCCATTTTTAGGTCCTGGATGTTTTGCTCAGTTCCTTCACCTGTATGTTTGTGTTTTCCTATAATTCCTTAAGGGATTTTTGTGTTTCCTCTTTAAGGGCTTCTACTTGTTTACTCGTGATCTCCTGTAAGTCTTTATGGGATTTTCTTGTTTCCTCTTTAAGGGCTTGTAACTCTTTACCTGTGTTCTCCTGTATTTCTTTAAGGGAGTTATTCATGTCCTTCTTAAATTCCTCAAGCACCATTGTGAGATATGATTGTAGATCCAAATCTTGCCTTTCTGGTATTTTGGGATATCCAGGACTTGCTGTGGTGGGAGTACTAGGTTCTGATGAGGGCAAGTAGTCTTGGTTTCTGTTGGTAGGATTCTTGCATTTGCCTTTTGCCATCTGCTGATTTCTGGTGTTAGATGTTCTTGCTTTCTCTGACTAGAGCTTGTTCCTCCTGTGTAAGCCTGGGTCAGTACTTCTGGGAGATCTTCTCTCCTCTGGTAAATCCAGGGCGCAGATGGGTGAGACCCTGGGTTAAAGCACTCTCTGGAGGCAGGCTGTCCACTTGCAGGGAAGGGGCAGAGAGGTTTGCTGATCCACTGCTGTCACTCAGAAGCTGAGAGGATCCTGTCCCTGCAGCCCTGTGACTCTCCTGAGACTCATGAGGCCTGTGCCTCTTGACTGGTCCCACCTTAGAAAGTCACCGGAGAGAAAATGGGAAGGGGCAGGGAAGGGGCAGAGAGGATTGCTGATCCACTGCTGTCACTCAGAGGCTGAGAGGATCCTGTCCCTGCTGCCCTATGACTCCCCTGCCTATTAAGCTCTTTTATAGTGGGGCTGCTTTTAGATCTTTTCTGATGGTCAAAACTGCAATGAGAACTCTGTTAGTCTCCCATGTGTTAACAGTTAATTGCTTCTAGATAGTGACTAGAGTTTCTAATAGTGCACATTCCAAGAGGTTGTAAAACAATTAACCAAAGGTCATAAAAAGAGAATTAATGATTTATTATAGGTGCTAGGACAGAAGATAAAATATTGACTGGGTTTATTTATACAAAGCTTCATGAATAATTTAGTTATGGTTTTTAATTTTCAGTGAATCTGTGGAGCTGTGACAGGTGTGTTTAGCCTGATAATTACTTTTAATGGATATGCATATAAAAATTTTCTGTTGTAAACTTCTATTTCAATTTTTGATTTGAATTTTATATATGAACTTGTGATGAACTTTTTACCATGTAATCATGTATTCTGAAAAAATGTATAAGCAAGGAGGTCAAGGGAACTGAGCTGAGGAGAAGTTTTTATACAGAACTGAACTCAAGAACTTTAGAAGTAAAGGCACAGCATTGGGAGAAGAGACTTTGAGAGTAGGAGCAATATTGTAACATCAGAGCAGGAGGAGAGCAAGATTAGAAGGAGAATGCTGAGTGGAATAACTTAGAAACTACAGGTAACATAAAAAACTAAGAGATCAATGTGAAGAATGCAGAGGGAAAGAGGAAAAAAGAAGGTGCTGCAGAGAGCAGAAGGAGCAGGCAGGCTTCTCCTTGCCATGGGACAGAGCAGGTCCTACGGTAAGGACAAGGCACGCTTAGTCTTATTAAAGGAACAAAGCTTTCTTCTTACAAACCTGAGTTTAATTCATTTAGCATTAAAAGGGTAGAAGCTTTTTCTTTCTCTATGCAATAAAGATTGGAGCTCAGTTTTCATCCAGAATGAGTGAGTTCTTTCTGCACTGGTGCTTGGTCTTTTCCTCTATATGCATATGGAAGTATGGATGTGTGTGTGTGTGAGTATGTAACTGGAAGAATGCATGCAAGTTGGACCCAACTGGTTTGAATGGAAATGTATAAATATGCATGGGTGAATTTGTAAATGAATGTATGTGTCTATGCATATTTGCTTCTGTAAAAGTTTTTCCTTCTGCAAGCATTTTTATCTTCTCCTGGTTCAATAGAAGTTTATTGCTCCAAACTTTCCCTTAGCCTGACAAGTAAGAGGCATCTGGACAATAGGGAAAAGGCTCTAGTAATTAACCCTTTACTTAGTCTCCTGCTGTTTTAGAATGAGGTGCTTAGTGCCAGAGACTGTAGTTTCTGACCTCAGAGAAACACAGAAGGCAGGTTAGTTACAGTAGCAAAGTAACTGTAGCTTAGACTTAGATAAGTGAACTTTTTATTATTATACAGCAACCCTAAATCTTACCCTCCAGCTTTTCCCCCTCCACTGCCTCTATAAGAACTGACAAGAAAGCTGGCCCCTGACACCTGATTGGCTAGCATTGTCTGCATCAGCAATCCTTGGTCTCTCAGGCAGTTCTCAATTAGGTCCTCCTGCAGGTTGATGCCTTTGTGGCTGCACAGCCCTGGAATTTATGCAGAGGCAACAGACCATTCCTCCTACATTTCTACCCTTTGCCTTTAGATTTTGACAGCCTAGTGGGAGCCGGGGTGCCTTTGCCTTCACATTGTTGACACTACCTCGGAGAACTCCCAGTATACAGGACTGCTTGCCTTAGGTTGTCCTCTCATCCAGGATCTTACCCGGCATTGACTACCAGCCCTCAAAGAAACATCATTCTGAAGGCAAGTCATGCAAGGGGGAGATGAGAAAAAGCCTATGTGGTGGTGCTATGGCCTTCCCCCAGCCTTGAGTTGGCTAAACAAACTTCTGACACTGGAGCCAGGCATCTGGCTTTGATACATTTATATCTTCCTGTTAGAGATCTGAGAACTGAGAATTGAGAACCTAGAACTGCCTGCCCACTGAGCTGCTGAAGAGCTTGTTTTACAACAGAATCCAGCTGAGACAAAGCAACAGAATCCAGCCAGATCAAAGAAGGGGCTGGGTTTCCCCCTATATATTTAGAGTTAAATTTAAAAAAAAAAATAGCCTTGATCAGAAACCTTTGTCTTGGCTTCATTCGTTCCTCTCTTGTCCATCTGCCCTATCCCATCCCCAGATCTTCTTTCAGGAACCCAGTTCTCCATGGCTGCTGGCAGCCATACTCTGCCATCCAGGTTTTGATCAATTCCTTATGGGACTTGCAATCAGGACTTTGGAGAGCCATCAGCATCTGGGAGGGGAGGTGCGGGGGTTGTCTTACTTACGGAGCGCTGCCTGGATATATGTTGTGTGAGACACTTAAAATAGTTTTTACTATGACAATTCCTCCCATCGTAGTATAAGTTGTTATCCACGAGGCATCAAACAGCTTCTTAATATTGTCCCACACTTTCCCCAGAACCCAGAATCTAGGGAGAGCACAGATACCCTGGTCACATTGAGGTTGCTTATGTTCTCCCTTAGCAGCACAGAATAGTTAAGGAATTTGTCTGACCAAGTACCTTTAAGATTTTGAGCCAACTTTTGCCAGGCTTCAGTGGTGTTAAGTACCTGGTAAGAGGTTAGGCAGATTGAGTGAAACATGGGGTCACATACCAATAGAGGCATGTCCCTAACAAAGGCCAACATTTTTTGCCAGTAGATCAGTATGTTGTAAAATGTGGATGGCTTGATAAAGATGTTGATTTAGCACCTTCTTCACCTGTAGCACCTCAGCTATTTAGCGACTACAGCATTGACAGTCTCTGCTGTAGTGGCTGCCTGGGTCAAAGCACCAGCAGCTATTCATGCCCTGGCAATGCCTGCAATGAATGCCACAATGATGGCACCAAAATCCCTCTTTCCCTTAAGACAGTCCAGTATACTGGGAATCCTCTGATTAGGATCCTAGGATCAACAATGTCAAGGCAATTAATGGTACCCCAGCTCCCACTAGGCTGTCCAAATCTAAAAACAAAATGGTAGAAATGTAGGAAGAACAGTGGCAGCCACCAGACCTAATTGAGAACTGCCCGGGAGACCAAGGATTACTGAGGCAGACAATGCCAGCCAATTAGGAACTGCTGTTTGGAAGAGAGATTTTCTTGGGACCAATGGGGCTCAGGTGGAGGATATTAAAAGAGATTGCAGCAACATTCAGACAAGCTTGCTGCTGTGTCATTATCCTCAATTTGTACAAAAAAGAATTGATGTGCACACAGAGAATAGGACAGAGCCAAGTTCTGCTTTTTCTACATGCAGGTGACCTGACCTCTTTGTCTTTGGACACACATTTCCCTAACTCTCTGCATTCAATTTGAGTGTGTGCAGGGATGACAGGGGTAGTAATTGTACCCAGTGTATAGAAGGAAAAATGAAGGATGAAGACTCTTCAATTGTTCCATCTCCAGTAGGGAACTAAAACCATCTGTCATTCCTAGCCACTAGAGGCTTCAGCCATTGTACAAGTCATTGGTAAAGACAGAAGGCACAGAAGATTCAAATGACTGTAAGGACCTTCCCACAGTACTGCAAATGTCCTGGCAACCAAGTGAAGACCTCTGTCTCCAAAAGTAGATGATCTGAAGGCTCATTCTCCCAGAGAGAAAAGCAGAAATCAAGGTCACAAGCAGTTTGGGCAGAGAACTTCAGTCTTATTGGTTTTGGCTTGAAGTTCAGTATGCAATCCTCCTTTCTATGAAAGTTTTGATTGTTTTAACCTCCCAAGATCTTGACCCCAGGAGCCAAGGGATCTCTTAGAGGCTCCAGGGCTGATCTGTTCTGTAGCTTGCCCAATGCATATGATCTGAAACTATGGTAAGTATCTAGTCCCACCCAAGTACACTGTATCAGTGAATCCAGTTACCCTGTTGTGTGGGATATCTTGTACCTCCTGTCTTGGATTTCTTCCTCTGGAGATACCAGAAGCTCTACTATTTCAGGTAGTAGGCACCCACATGCCTATTCTAACTCTTAGAACTGAAGGGGCAACTGCTAATCTCCAAGGTTTGGTGCGCATTGCATTCCCTTTGACTGAAACCACCATTTTCTTCTCCTCAGTTTTTGCTATCTGCCATATCTGACCTTTTAGCATTGACATGTCAGAGAAAGCAACTACACAAATGGTTACAGTCTCACTTTGTTGAGAACAATCATTGACAAGGGGGCCATATTTATGAAATGTGGACTAGCTGTAAGAAATATTAAATTATATACTACTTTATACACTGACCAGCACCTATTATACTTTACCTCTTAGAGGAAAATGAATTTGACTCTTTTACTCATTCTGGCACTTAAGGGTTCTGCACCTACACTTTGTAAGAATCTTTACTTTTGAATGTGGCAGGCAAGAAGAAAGGAATGTCTCTTGATTTGGAGGCAAAGATTTCCTGAAATTCTTTCTGGTAGAAAAATGTGTCACCAATAAAAATTAGCTGCAGGGGGAAAGGAGGAGATGGGGAGGAAGGAGGGTGACATTTCTTATATTTTTGGGTTTCTGGACTCAATTCAGTCCTGCTCCTTGTTGAGTGGGATGGCACAAAAGATGTGGGGCTTATAGCTATTAAGTATTGGGAGCAGAATACATGCAGAGGAAATGATGGAAAGGCCTAGAAGGCCACACTGATAGGACAGAGGAAGATCTTCATGTGGAACAGGGGTGCAGCTGGGGAAGGCTTACTTAAAGAAATAGGTCCGAGTTCTTTTCTCACCAAGGAATGAGGAAGGTGGACTAAAAATTTCAGTGAGAACAATTATGAATCTGTTTCAGGAAACGTTTCCACATTATAAATTAAACATAGCTCCTTGTGGCATAGGAAAGATTGAGGACATCTTTTTCTGCCTCCAATGAGAGACTGCATGTTTATAAAAGCTCAGACCTGGTCAGCTCTTTCTGAGGCATATTTCTTTTCTGTTGCGGCTTCTTCCTGCTAACCATTTAGGGATGTGTCATTACCTGTATCGCTGAGAGGGAGGGAGGTTCTGAGCGTGATTCGTACTAACGCACACCTCTGTGCCTTAGGTGTCAAATCAGGTTGACAGCATGTCATAGCTCTAAGTCTGCTTCGAAACCATGGTGACCAGAGATGTGCAGAGCCTAAGAATAGTCTGAAACCAATGAATAAAGTACATGGAAGAGGGAATTTCTCTTTTGAGGCAAATGTTTTGTATATTTTAACAATCAAATAAATCCTGAATTATATCTTATGGTAAAAACAAGTAACTATTTCAAGTTGTTAATTATCAGGAACTTTTAAAAAGTCAGCATACACAATAATCTCTTGACATTTTCCTGTAGGTACACAATTGCACTTGGCTTCAATCCGTACACATCACCATGCGTTGTTCCAGCCCATTGGTCCCTTTTCTCTACCCCAGAGTCTTCTTCCTGCTTTCATGCAAACAAATACATATTGAAATATACATTCCACATATAAGAACATATTTATCTTTCCTTTCACCCTTGTCTATCCTCTTCTGTTCATCCTGCATCACTTCCTTAAGCCCTCTTCCTCCCCCTAGCTTCCTATTTTATTTCTATATTCACACTCCATGTGTATATTAAATCTGGACCCTGTACATGGGAGGACTCTACGGAGATTAAAAAAAAAATTTATCTTCCTGAATCTTGCGTATTTGCATAGTAGGATGATCTTCAGTTCCATCCACTTTCCAGGAAATATCATGTACTTTAAATAAGCCAACAGAAAATGTAACTCAATTACCATTCATCATGCTGTATATTTCCTAGAAGTAATTAGTCTATGGTTGGAATGGCAAGAGTCTACATGGGTAAAGGGTTTGTTCTGTTAGTATCAATACCTGAGTTTAGATCCCAGGCGCTTGCTGATCACAGTCTAGCCAAAGTGTGAGTTTCAAGTTCATTGAGAGAATCTGTCTCAAAAATGATAGAGAAAAGCACTCCTCTCTCTCCCTCTCTCTTTATCTCCCTCTCTCTCCATATGTGTGTGTGTGTGTGTGTGTGTATATATTTACATATGAGCCTTTATCATAGTACATTACACACACACACATACACAAACTTTACCTCTAGTGTCTATACTTAGATGCACAGGCAACCTTCCTGAACCATATATGCATATATATATACAATACACATACAAATATTCATATGTGAAAGCAATAGATGATTATCAATTTTATGAAGGGGACCGGCCCGCGGTCTCTCTTCCTCCGTGGGTATCCATGAACTGGGTTAATTGAGTCCTGGGAAGGCAAACGGTTAACAAGGAAGAACACAGACGCCAGGTAGATGTGATAAGAGAGAGAGCTTTACTGAAATTCACTCAGTATTTATAGTTACGCTTAGGAACCAGACCCAGAGGAAATCGAAACTTGCCCATCTAACATAAACACGAGAAAATCCATAAACACCAGACCAGAGGAGGATCTTGAAAGAAAGATCCGGTAAACCTTTAACATAAACATGAGACCTGCTAAGTCTTTGATCTAAGGAGCAGCAGTCAGGGTTCCACACAGCGGGTGTCCAGCCCCAGCTTCCAGGAGGCTGCATACGGAAGCCGAGTCGCTCCCAAGCAAAAGGGGGGTTGGAGACCACAATTTTACATGAAGAAGTAAGTCCAGATAATAATTACTTGCATTTTCTTTATTGGTAAGGAATATGCTAAATCTTTTTGGGGTTCACAGCTTTTTTAAAACTGAAATATAATTACATAAACCCCTTCCTCTCCTCATTCCTACTCCTTACACATCTCCCCACATTCCATCTCAAATTCATGGCCTATCAATAATTATTATTGATATGTACACACACACACATACACACACACACAAATGCAACTGGCTGAATCCATTTAGTGTTGCTTATATGTATACAATTTCAGGGATGAGCATTTGGTATTGGATAAACAATTAATGGGCTCGTCCCAGGGAAGACTATTTCTCTCTCTCTCTCTCTCTCCTCTCTCTCTTCCTCTCTCTCTCTCTCTCTCTCTCTCTCTCTCTCCCCCCCCCAGCAGTGGTTAATTGTCTGTAGCTATTCATCTAGGGGTAGAACCCTATGGTAGTTTGAATGAGAACGGAACCCATAGATAGACTCATGTATTGTATTAGAATACTTGGTGCCCAGTGAACTATTTGGAAAGGATTAGGAGGTGTGCCACTGAGGATTGGTTTTGTGGATTTTAAAAGACTCCCAGTGTGATTCCCAGTTAGGCCTCTCTGCCTGGAGGATGTGCATTAATGGTGAACTCTCAGCTATTTCTTTGCTGTTCTATTATGAACTCTAGCCCTCTCAAAAACCATAAGTCGAATTAAATGCTTTTTTATATAGGTTGCTTTGCTTATGGTGTTTTATCACAGCATAAGACAGGCCCTGTGAGCTCCCCCATCTACATTAGCATGTCTGTTGGTGAGTCATTGAAAAGATGGCCACCAAAAGTTTTTCCTGCATAAAACACAAGTTATTCCCTATGTTAATGAAGCAGTAATTGAAACTTTGGATCTGCTTCTGGGCTAGTGCCCTGAGCAGATCTTGGGCACAAACTCCACAGCCAGTCCCACAATACCCAGAGGAAGCTACACTCCCAGGTGCTCTAACACACCCAGGATCAGAGGTGCCCTGAACAGACCTTGGGTGCAAACTCCATAGCTAGTCCCACAACACCCAGAAGAAGCTCCACTCCCAGGGGCACTAATACACCCAGGATCACAGGATAACAGTATCACAGGAGCTTAGCCACATCAGGATCTCAGGGTCCCAGAGGCAGCTTGACTCCCAGGAGCTCTGACACACCCAAGATATCAGGATCACAAGATGCTAGAGACAGCTGAACTCTGTCTGAGGTGTTCTGACACAACCAGATCACAGGAAGGACAGGCCCCAGTCAGATAGAGCCAGGGCAGGTAGCACTAGAGATAAACAGATGGTGGGAGGGAAGCATAAGAACATAAGCAACAAAAACTAAGGTTACTTGGCATCATCAGAACCTAGTTCTCCCACCATAGCAAGTCCTGGATAATCCATCACACTAGAAAAGCAAGATCTGGATCTATAAACACTTCTCATGATGATGATAGAGGACATAAATAACTCCCTGAAAGAAATACAGGAGAACACAGGTAAACAGCTAGAAGCCCTTCAAGAGGAAACACAAAAATCTCTTAAAGAGTTACAGGAAAACAAAATCAAACAGGGGAAAGAAATGAACAAAATCATCCAGGATCTAAAAATGGAAATAGAAACAATAAAGAAATCACAAAGAGAGACCACACTGGAGATAGCAAATCTAGGAAAGAGATCAGGAGTCATAGATGCAAGCATCACCAACAGAATATAAGAGATAGAAGAGAGAATCTCAGGGGCAGAAGACACCATAGAAAACATTGACACAACAGTCAAAGAAAATGCAAAAAGCAAAAAAGCTCCTAACCCAAAGCATCCAGGAAATCCAGGAAGCACTGAGAAGACCAAACCTAAGGATAATAGGTATAGAAGAGAGTGAAGACTCCCAATGTAATGGACCAGTAAATATCTTCAACAAAATTATAGAAGAAAACTTCCCTAACCTAAAGAAAGAGATGACCATGAACATACAAGAAGCCTACAGAACTCCAAATAGACTGGACCAGAAAAGAAACTCCTCTTGTCACATAATAATCAAAACACCAAATGCAGAAAACAAGACAGAATATTAAAAGCAGTAAGGGAAAAAGGTCAAGTAAGATATAAAGGCAGACCTATCTGAATTACACCAGACTTTTCACCAGAGACTATGAAAGCTAGAAGATCCTGGGCAGATGTCATACAGACCCTAAGGGAACACAAATGCCAGCCCAGGTGTCTTAGTCAGGGTTTCTATTCCTGCACAAACATCATGACCAAGAAGCAGTTTAGGGAGGAAAGGGTTTATTTAGCTTACTTCCACATTGCTGTTGATCACCAGAGGTAGACAGGACTGGAACTCAAGCAGGTCAGGAAGCAGGAGCTGACACAGAGGCCATGAAGGGATATTCTTTACTGGCTTGCTTCCCCTGGCTTGCTCAGCCTGCTCTCTTATAGAACCCAAGTCTTCCAGCCCAGGGATGGCACCACCCACAAGGAACCCTACCCCCTTGATCACTAATTGAGAAAATGCTCCACAGCTAGGTATCATGGAGGCACTTCCCCAACTGAAGCTCCCTTCTCTGTGATAACTCCAGCCTGTGTCAAGTTGACACACAAAACCAGCCAGTACACCAGGCTACTATTTCCAGCAAAACTCTCAATTACCATAGATGGAGAAAACAAGATATTCCATGACAAAACCAAATTTACACAATATCTTTCCACAAACCAGCCCTACAAAGGATAATAAATGGAAAACACCAACACAAGGAGGGAAACTACATCCTAGAAAAAGCAAGAAAGTAATCTTTCAACAAACCCAAAAGAAGATAGCCACACAAACATAATTCCACCTCTAACAACAAAAATAACAGGAAGTAACAATCACTTTTCCTTAATATCTCAATATTAATGGACTCAATTTCCCAATAAAAAGACATAGACTGTATACTCGTGAACAGAACCCAGAACTTTGCTGCATACAGGAAACGCACCTCAGTAACAAAGACAGACACTACCTCAGAGTTAAAGATTGGAAAACAATTTTCCAAGCAATTGGTCCCAAGAAACAAGCTGCAGTACCCATTATAACACTGAAAAAAAGCAACTTTCAACCAAAAGTTATCAAAAAAGATAAGGAAGGACACTTCATAGTAGTCAAAGGAAAAATCTACCAAGAAGAACTCTCAATTCTGAACATCTATGTTCCAAATGCAAGGACACCCACAATCATAAAAGAAACTTTACTAAAGCTCAAAGCACACATCGCACTCCACACAATAATAGTGGGACACTTCAACACCCCATTATCAGCAATGGACAGATCATGGAAACAGAAACTAAACAGAGACACAGTGAAATTATCACAAGCTATGGACCGAATGGATCTAACATATTTATAGAACATTTCATTCTAAAGCAAAAGAATATACTGTCTTTTCAACACCTCATAGTACCTTCTCCAAAATTGACTATATAATTAGTCACAAAACAGGCCTCAACAGATACAAGAAGACTGAAATAATCCCATGCAACCTATCAGATCATCATTGACTAAGGCAGGTCTTAACTACCGACAAAAATAAGGCAAAGCACACATACACATGGAAGCTGAACAACACTCTACTCAATGTTAACTTGGCCAAGGAAGAAATAAAGAAAAAAATTAAAGGCTTTTTAGAATTTATTGAAAATGAAGGCACTTCATATCAAAACTTATGGGACACAATGAAAGCAGTGGTAAGAGAAAAACTCATAGCTCTAAGTGCCTCCAAAAAGGAACTAAAGAGAGCATACACTAGCCGCTTAACAGTACACCTGAGAGCTCTAGAGCAAAAAGAAGTAAACACACCCAAGAGGAGTAAACAGCAGGAAATAATCAAGCTCAGTGCTTAAGTCAACCTAGTAGAAACAAAAAGAACTATACAAAGAATCAACAAAACCAGGAGCTGTTTCTTTGAGAAAATCAACCAAATAGATAAACCCTTAACTAGACTAACCAGAGGGCACAGAGACAGTATCCAAGTTAATAAAATCAGAAATGAAAGGGGAGACATAACAATGGAAACAGAGGAAATTCAAAAGAAAAATCATCAGATCCTACTACAAAAGCTTATACTCAACAAAATTGGAAAATCTGGATGAAATGGACAATTTTCTAGACAGATACCAGGTGCCAAATTTAAAACATATCAGATAAACTATCTATATAGTCCCATAACCCCTAGAGAAATAGAAGCAGTCATTAGTAGTCTCCCAACAAAAAAAAAAGCCCAAGACCAGATGGATTTAGTGGAGAATTCTATCAAGCCTTCAAAGAAGATGTAATACCAATACTCTTCAAACTATTCCACAAAATACAAATAGAAGGAACATTACCCAAGTCATTCTATGAAGCCACAGTTACACTGCATATTCTCCCTTGGAGATGGAATGGTTTCTGTCTAATCAGGAACTTTTCATAATTTCCTTTCATAGAAAACTTAATAAGAGATTTTTTTCTACTTCTATCATGTTTAATGTTTCAAATAGATTTTAAAAACTGGTTGAGTGCATATTACTTTTAGCTTCAAAAGATATCATTTATATTTAAGAGGCATTTAACTATTATAAATTTTTGATGACTTAAAAATATTAATACTGAGTTGTATATTTTAAAATAAATTTCATTAGTTTAATAAAAAACAATTAAAATATTTTGTTGTTCCCTTTCTGTATCTAAAAATGTTTATAAAACTTCCAAATTTATTTTCTAGTTACTGTGTTTGAATTCTGCAGCTAATAACTGGATAGTTTTGGTGAGGGAGGAAAGGAAATTTGGATCTGTCCTAGAAGTTTCTGGGGTCAGTTCAAGTTCATCCTTCATTTATTTTCTCTCTTCAGCAGTCACAAGGAATATGAGATGAAAACATAAAGAATAGAACCTTCAAAACAACCTCAGCTTTGGAAGCTATAGAAAGCTTAGTTTGCCTTGCCATCATGAGTCTTTAATGCTCATCCACCTAAAGCCAATTTTAAGAGCATCATTGCTGACCTACTGAATTGGAACCTTTGAGGTCAGTCTTAAAGATGCATGTGTTTTAATCTCTGTGGGTGACACAGATGGTCAGCTAATGTTCAAGATCACTGATTTTATATAAAAGCATTATAATACACCTCTTTTGGCTCAGCATTCTTTTAGATCTCTGAGACACAGTCCATATTTTAACAGGCAGGAGCTAGAGAGATGTGAAAAACAGAGAGACCTCAGTTTACTTAGCTGCCACAGCTCCATCAGGACACTGGGGTAGGGTGGCAGTAGGGAGGCTTCTGTACCAGTTCAAGACCACGAATGGCTTGAGGAATCCTGCACAGCTCTTTTGAGTTGAGCCAGTTGCTCTGCCCAGTAAAAAACAGCTTCCTAGGGAGAGGTCACAACCAGCTTAACTTCCCCACTTCAGACATATATGGAGATGTGTTTATTTTGTCATTGTTGATTGAGATAGAGTCTCTCTATGTTGCTCAGAACCCTTGGGTCTAAGGGTAACTCTGGCCTCAGCTCCCTGGGTAGTCGTGACTACATTTTCACTAGCATGACCAGCAGTCTCCAGAGTTTTAAAGAGACTCCCCCACATACACGTGCACACACTTTCTTATATGACATACTGAAGAAATGCCAAGAATGTAACATTGCTACTTGATCTTCCCCTGCTTTCAGCTGCCATTTCAAACTGATCATGAGGTTGAAATTTGCAAGGGAAAAGAAATGTCATACTTCCTATTAATCTTAGAGTATAAATCTACTCCATAAATGGTCTCAGACTGTTTTAATTTGCTACTAGCTGCTTGCTGTTCTTTCCCCACAGATGGTCTGTTTGAGTTGCGACATCTAAAGAAGCAATCTCAAAACTGCACTGACAGTGTTCTCCAGAAAAGCAGAAGACCTGGCAGGCTCTGTCAGAGCTGGAGCAAATCCTCTACCATAGACCCATCAGTTTCCTCAAAAGACACCTATCAGCTGCACAAAGAGAAGATGGTATATTACCAGTGCACATCACTTCTGCTCTTCCAATACTCATGCTGCACTCAGAAGACAGAGAAGGCTATCTATGCCTAAATGTACACTTTTACATATATTTTACTAACTACATATATCTTATGTGTTTTACTTGTTTTTATATATTCATTTTTACATGTAGGTGTTCTACACACATGCACACACACACACACACACAGGCAACAGATCCAAGCAACAAAAGGGAGCTTGTTTCTATAAATCCATGCAATTGGAAATACAACTCAGAATATTAATGAGAATCAAAACATGTGACTGAACAAAATAATAATGGTGCAAAAGCCACCACCAACAAAATCCAAAGCCTGCAAAGAAGAACTTAAAGGGGGAAACATAGAATTTGAATTTAAGATCATAGCAAGATTCCATGTGACACACTGAATCTAGTGTATAGAGTGGAGGGAACAAGGATGCATAGTTTCATATTGATTCCTTAACAAGAAAATGCTAGACCAAAGCAACCGATACTTTCAGCCATACTGATATACACTGACTGTGTTTGTTTCATGGGTTGCCTACTAACAACTTCTGGGGGTGACTCCTATGTACCACTTTAATTCAGTGTTGTTTTCAAATAGTATAACCTAGGAAATCAACTGAAAAAAAATGAGCTATAGAAATGGAGAAATAGCAACAATAATTAACTTCACTCAGGGCTGGTCAACTTTAACAAGTTTAATATGTTACATTTGGAGAGTCCTACACACCAAACCAACCAACCAATCAAGCAACCAAAGAAAGCATATTGACTCCTGCCACAAAGACACAGCTAGCAGAAAGTTCAAATTATGACCAGAGTGCAGCCCACAGTGGGAGACTACTTAAGTGACACCACAGCTCAACGTCCAGTTACAGATGGCAGGTGTCTCTATAACCCCCACTTTACTTCTTCACACATTGGCTTTCGTGGGCCTGGAAGTTGCCAACTAGACTAGGTTGCCTGTCTAGCTATCCCCAGGGATCCCTGTCTCTACCTCTCCAGTGCTGAAATTATGTGTGTCAGCAAGCTCAGCTTCGTTTTACATGGGCCCTGGAGATCAAACTCACATCCTCAAAACACACTTTTATGAACCAAGACATTTCTTTTATTCATTTCTATCTTCTTAAGCTTGGACTTTTCTAGTTTGTAGTCTCTGGTTTCTATGTGTCTTCTTGATTGAGGATTGACTGTTTGTGGTGCCACCCTTGAACAGGTAGTCCAGGGTTATACAAGAAAGCAGCAGGCAGTGGCGGCGCACGCCTTTAATCCCAGCACTTGGGAGGCAGAGGCAGGTGGATTTTTGAGTTCAAGGCTAGCCTGGTCTACAGAGTGAGTTCCAGAACAGCCAGGGTGACACAGAGAAACCCTGTCTCGAAAAACCAAGATAAACAAACAAACAAAAAAAAAACAACCCAAAACAAAGCAGGCTGATGCATGGCTCTGACCTAGGCCTTTTGCATATATGTTACAAGTGTGTAGCTTGGTCTTATGGGATTCCTAACTGTGAGCAGGGGATATCTCTGACTTTTCTGCCTGCTTTTGGAACCCCCTTTCCTCCTACTGGGTTGCCTCATCCAGCGTTAATATAAGGGGAGCTTTCTAGTCTTATTGCAACCTAATATGCCATATTTGGTTGATATCCCAGGAAGGCCTGCCCTTTTCTGAAGGGAAGCAGAGAAGTGGATTGTGGGAAGAGGAGAGGTTGGTGGGAGGGAGGGACTTGGTGGGGGGAGGGGGAGAAGGAAGGGGAAAGTGTGGTGGGGATATAATATATGAGAGAATAAATAAATTAATTTTAAAAAGAAAGAAACCAGGCTGAGCAAGCCATGGGGAGCAAATCTGTAAGAAGCCTTTCTCCATGGTCTCTGTTTCAGTCCTTGCCTCCAGGTTCGTGACTTGAGTTCCTACCCTGACTTCCCTTCATGATGGAAGGGAAGTCTGTCAGCTGTAAGATGAAATAAAGCTCTTCCTCCCCAAGTTGCTTTTGGTCATGGTGTTTGCCACAACAACAGAAAACAAACTGGGCTAACAGTAAATGAAAATCTCCTGAAATCAAAAATGCCAAATATTAGCACTAAAGTAAAAGCAGATTGTTGTCATATATAAACAAGACTCTAACTGTTCCAGGTACATTATTGGCAACCGATTTCCTATTAGCACCTTTAGCATTTCAGCTGGGATTCCTTCTGTGTGGACGTGCCTATGGCCAGCCAAGTCCTGGTCTTCACAGATCCAAAGAGTGGACCATGACTTCATTTCCATCTATTATGTGCCTTCTAAATAGACTTTGTAGACCTCAACCATGTGTGCTCTTCCTACAGCCAAGCAAAGCGATGTTGGCATCAATGCTCTGCGGCTGGGTAAAGATAAGGTGTGTGTGTCCGTTTCTAGTACTGACATGAAGACACAGCATAGTTCTGGAGCCAGTGGCAGAAGTTGCCACTTGGGAACCAGGAAGACCCTGCAGACAATGGCTTGCTGATCCTAACGGCTTTGTAAGAGCCATGGCAGCAGCCACATGGGGTCCCACTTCTGTGGAATAGCACTGAGAACCGGTTATGGAAGTGGAATCTAAATAATCAGTTGGGCAATGATCCTGAGACCATTCAGCATGGCTTGGTTACAGAGTACTTCCTATTTAAAACAGCTAGGTTGACTCCAGCCTCAGCAATGAGACTGACTGAGAGATGTTTCCTATTTTCTCCTCATAGACTTTTTCTAATGCAGCAGTTCTCAACTTTCCCAAAGCTGTGACCCTTTACAGTCCCTCATGTTGTGGTGACCCCCAACCATAAAAATTATTTTGTTGCTACTTCATAACTGTAATTTTACAAGTGTTATTAGTTGTAATGTTAATATCTAATATGTGACCCACAAATGGGTTGCAACCCACAGGTTGAGAACTGCTCCATTACTCTAAGGTTTTACCAAAACAATAACCTAGTACTTGTAGACTCAAGAGCACTTACTTAGCCTACTTAGCTTTATGTTACACAGTCTCCATCACTATCAGCATTCATTTACATTCAATCAACATTTCAGCGCCAACCAAGTTGCTAGTTATTGAGTTTTGCAGGAGGTGTGGGGTATGATCTCTCTTTCATTGTTTCATATTAATCACCTCACAGACTTTTTTAAATATTATAATCTTGTACAACTCAATGAAACATCATTCATTGGTTTTATTCAAAGTCCTTCCCTGAAGGTCTTTCAGTGACTCAGAGGAAAAGCCACCACACTGCTGCTCTCTTTAAGGTGCTTTACTGGCCACATTTCGTCTGTCTGGTTCAAATATTTATAGCCTACCATTTCTCACTGCAAACCCACCTCTGGAATCACCTTGTCAAGGTTTCTCTTGCATATCCCTGACACCAGCTGCCCATCCTGGAGTCTTCTGGGCCCTGGATGCAGTGTTCCTTTTTCATATCCTGCTCCCAGCAGACTGGCCTGGAATTTTCTAGGTATTGCAGTATACTTTCTGTATATCCCTAATCACAGCTGGTCTTCCTAGACGCTGAGGTGTGAGGTGTGCTTTATGCTCATAAAACATTACTATCCAAGTACCCTTTTTATCTTGACTTTATTTTCTAAGAACTATTTGTATTGGAAATTCTCCCAAAAAGGAGACGTTGTCCGTTTATCTGTCCTAAGTTTCTAACACTGTCATTGGTATAAACTACTTAAAAAGAGCACCCAGACATCCCGTGTCTTCTTAATCTCTATCATATAAATGCTTGTGGAATCATGTGCTATATAAACATATACAGTAAATTTTGAGTGTTTCTCACACATGTAACTCACATTCTATAGGAATGTGTAAAATGGAATTACCATTGCCTACCAGATTGCTGAGTCTTGGAGGTTACATAGAGTTCTAGATAACAATACTTACATAGCTCTTATCCAAGACCATAGAACCAAAAGGGTTGAAGACCTCTGAGAGCCAGTCTTGGACTCTTAGCAACCTAACTACCCAGGATTCTTCAGTGAGGTTAAGGTGTCTGCCACTGTATCTACTCCAGAAGCAAAGGCTATATCCAGGTATAGAAGCTATACCCAGGGCTGGAGAGATGGCTCAGTGGTTAAGAGCACTGGCCCCTCTTCCAGAGGACCCAAGTTCGATTCCTGTTACCTTAAGGTACTTCATAAGTCTCTGTAACTCTAGTTCCATGGAATCTGGTAACCTCACACTGAGATGCATGCAGCTAAAACACCAATACACATAAGAAAAATATTTTTGAAAAAAGAAGTTGTATCCAGTGCCTGGAATACAGTCTCACATCCAGTTGGCAGGTCCCCTCTCTTTCTACCTTTAACCAGCTCTCACAGCCACTCACTCAACACTCCTCTGCTACTAGTAGAGAGGGACTCACTCATCTTCACCCCACTGTCATTGAAAAGGCAACACCTACATGTGGCTCACAGCTTCAGCTCACAGCTCTGGAAGAAGGCAGCTTCTCCTTACATGTCATGAAAAGTGAGAGTGTGGTGTGCTTCTTCAGCATTTGCACGCTTCCCTCTGGCCCCTCAGGCCTTTTGATTGCAGTACCCCACCAGCAAGAAGGGTTTACACAATGTCCAGAAAAGTAAATCACACTGCAAAAGTCAGTAAAGTCCCCTGCCAAACATCCTGTCTGTTTACTTGTCCTTCTCATACTCTTGGTTAATATTTATAACTGCTCTCTAGAAAGTACAGCTACACAAAATTCATTAACACATCCCTAGGACCAGAGGTCGCAGAGGTACCCTTATTAGTAAATTACACATCAGAACTCCAGTGATTTCTTTTGTGCTCTTAGACTCTAAGCCCAAAACTCCTCAGGTGAACATCAGAATTTACTACCATCACAAGGGGAAGGCGGAGTCTGCACAGAGTGTTTCCTGGAGACTACCATATCATCTCTTGTCCCAGGTTTCTCTTTGGAGTCTTGAGGCAGCTTGACCTTCTTCTCTGCTTCTTTTTCTCCCACAAAGGCAAATTCTTTGCAGATTTTTCTCTCCCCACTTCCTATATTTACCTCTTAACATAGCTTACATAGCTCCCTCACAGGTTTTTTTGGATAGAGTTTATCCTAATACCCCAACTCCCAACTTTTACATTGTCTTCAAGATTTCACTATCAGGAACATGTAATAATAGTAGAATACTGAAATTTTCTTTTCTTTTTCCTTTCTTTTATCTTTTTTGTTTTCTTTGTCAAGTACTGAAGATTGAACCCAGAACCATGTAGATGCTAGGCAAATTATCTAATATGCCAACTGTGTTTTTATTTCCAGAAGCATCCTTCCAAGTTGCCCAAGCTGATTTTGAACTCACTCTATAGCTCAACCTCCTGCCTCATCCTCCTCCCTGAGCCTACAAGCAGCTGGATTGAAAGTCTGTACCACTAGACACCTCCTGAAAGTTCCTTTTCTAGAATGTTTAATTTTGTTATTACATTATTTATTTATTTTGTGTATGTGTGCATGCATGTGTGTATTGTACGTGCCTCTTTTTCTGTGGTATTTAATCTTGTATTGTTTATTTGTTTTTATTTAGTGTGTAGTATGTGTGTATGTGTGTGTATGTGTGTGTGTGTGTGTGTGTGTGTGTGTGTGTGTGTGTGTGTGCTGTACATACCTGTAGATGTCAAAGGACAACTTTTAAGAGTTTTCTCTTCTTCTACCATTTGGTTTCCATGGATCAAAATCAGATGACCAGGTTTGGTAGCAAGTGCCTTTACCCACTGAGTCATCTTAACAGCCCTTAAGACTCTTAATATTATTGTATCACATTAGCAACATTTATTATCTTTAATTTTAGGAGCTCTTTATACAAAAAGTTACAATAATGTTTTAAACGATTCATGTCTCATAAAAGCTGAAAGAACCTTATCCTGTCCCCATCTACTACGATTATTTGTGATTCTACCCTTTAAGGGCCATTCATTCATTTTTCATTTCATCCTTTTGGGTATTTTAGAAGCACTTTAGAAGTATATTCCATGAGTCAATCGTTCTAGATAAACTGAGGAAATATCAATAAAGGAAAACTGCCAATTATCTATATTTATTGAGCCTATTTTCTATACAAGAGGAAAGACAAACACATAATTGTATATAATATAAAATACTACTCGTTAGTGAAAAAAGAAGTCAAAGGCTTTATAATGTATATGCATATGTGATACACTACACACACATATACCTATGTGTGCAAACATACATATTAAAAGGTTTATGTTACCATAATTAGATTTGAAGTATCTCACCTAGCCAGAGCTGCCTTCCCAATTTGTCATTAGATGTTCTCAGAACACTCAGAGGCCTCAGCATGCTGCTAAGCAACAGATACTAGAATGTTGGATGTCCTACCATCAAGAGCATGCACCTTTCTTTCTTTCTTTCTTTTTTCTTTCTTTCTTTCTTTCTTTTTCTTTTCTTTTTTTTTTTCTTTTTTTTTTGGTTTTCCGAGACAGGGTTTCTCTGTGTATCCCTGGCTGTCCTGGAACTCACTCTGTAGACCAGGCTGGCCTCGAACTCAGAAATCTGCCTGCCTCTGCCTCCCATGAGCTGGGATTAAAGGCGTGCGCCACCACCACCCAGAGAGCATGTACCTTTCTAAGTAGACAGCACAGTGATTGGGTGAGCCTGAGTCAGGAGAGAGTAGAAATGAGAACTGTGCAGAAAAGCAATGAGCATCTCTTGCTGTTCCACTCTGGCTTTTTTTTTATAAGATAAGCAATATAATGTGAGCAAACTTGCCCAACTTGCCCATTCTTCCACAAAATGTATCTAAACGATGAATATTGATTTGTATGTCCACTCTATATCTTTAGCATCTTAGAAAATAAAAGACCCAAACTAGTAACCATGTAAAAAAAAATATGATCTTATGAGCAAATTTCAATGGGCTTAATAAGTAAAAGTAATGTTCTAAAAAAGAAATCTTACATACAGGCCAAATGTCTGGACTTCATTAGCATTTGTATTTATTTCTACCTCCAATCTATTCATCTTTCCTTCAACTCAAAAGGTTATTTTTCACATTGGGGTAGGTAGTGTATGAAAACCCAAAGGATTTTTCTGATGCAAGAATATTATTTAAAACAGGATACTAATACATAATGTGTAAAACAAAAATGGAGGTGGTGAAGCTGGAGAGATGGCTCAGAGGAAAAGAACACTCACTGCTCTTCCAAAGGTTCTGAGTTCAATATCCAGCACCTACATGGCAGCTCTTAACTGTCGAATGTGTACAGATAAACATACAAAGTACACACACACACACACACACACACACACACACACATACAAATATACATATATATATATATATATATATATATATATACACACACACACACACATAAATAAATGAATCTTTTTTTAAAAAAAAAAGGAGGAGGTGAGGCTTATATCAAGTAAGGGCTTTGGTTCATTCATATTTAACTCATACCTACTTTAGGATCCAGCACAGAACTTATTCAATGAACACTGCATTCGGAATTAATAAGAGATCACCTTCCTTTCGTTGCTGTGACAGTGTCCAGCCCATCACAAGGACTTCTCTTGGGTTCCTGTGCTCCTTCCTCACAGAACCCACTAGGAAGCCTGCCATGCTCACTGTTTTGTAGATGAACAAACTGAGACATGATAAGTTAAAGCATACAGAGGAAATGGCTGAATTGGAGAGGAAAATTCAAATCTACAACAACACCTATGCTCCTTGCTTTTAAGAGTGCCTTGAAGTGATAGAACCTTTATTTTCTTTTCATCAGTTTCCTTCTTCCTGACTCCCTCAATAGATCACAGTAATGTGAGACCATGCAGTCATCCATTAAATGAGAAATATCAGTACTCAGGATAAAGTTCTACAGATTACGTTAGATAGAGAAAATATCTCATGTGTTTGAAATTTGTCACATAGAAAATAGGAGTAATATCTTCTCCCCCACCACTCCCAGAAACAGATGTATGCACATATACATCTAAAACACAGCTTGTGTTGAAGGAATTGAGCCAATTGTTAAGGATAGGCTAATAGGACCTTGAAGGGCTTTCAATCCAACCTTTTCAGGTTAGAGATTCATGATAGGTGAGCAAACAAAGGACCTAAGAAGTCAATATCAGAGTGATGGCAAAGCTCATGACAGAGCCGGACACTGGCTCCCAGTCCCTCCTCCCTCCCCATATCCTACTGCCTTTGTAGAAGACTACAATCATTATAGAAATGGGAATCAGTCTGGTTCTTGGCCAGTCATCATCCATATGACAGTTTTTTAGCATCCACAAAGATGATTTTCCTTTCTGGTTTGCAAGCTAACAGGAGGATGACTTGCCCCAAGTGTTAAAACAGCAACAGGACAGAGTAACCATGGAGAGAGAATAACAAGCTTTTCAGATACCCCTTAGACTACAAGGAAGAATCAAAGAATTTAGCATTAGTGGTCTTCAAGTTTTAACAATCAAGGCAGCAGTTACCTCGTGTCGGGTGTGTTATCTCCAGTAAAGGAAGGGAAAAGCAATAGTGTAGTTCTCAGCTGTGAGACCCACTAAATCAGTGATGTGTAAGTTCACTAAAGCAAGCAAAGCAAGAGGAACTTGGGATTTGGCATGTTGATTTTGATTTTGTTGGGATATTTTGTTTTATTAATTTTTATTTGGTGTTTTGTTTTGCTAGGATAGGAAAGACAGATAGACAGACAGACAGACAAGCAGAGACAGAGAGACAGAGACAGACAAAAACAGATGCAGAGACAGACAGAGGCAGAAAGGTTGTTAGGAAGGAAGATTCTTCTCTGGAAGATGATCTCACATCTGAGTTGATTCTGGAATCTTCCAATGGCATTTTATGGCATGAGGGTTTTTCTTTGGTAATATTTTCCCCCTTGGTTAGTTGCAACCATCTGAAATCGCTCTAGTTTTAGCTCTGCCCAATCATAAGGAATACATAAGGAATAGTTTGCAAACATGTTGGCCTTGCAGCCTACTCTGTCATCCTGCTGAAGGAGCACAAGGATGCGGGAAGCAGAACATACACATCATCAGGCTTTTCACAGGTAGGTATCCACTTAAGGGCCAGGAGCTGAGGGCTTTTCACAGGTAGGTATCCAGTTAAGGGCCAGGAGCTGAGGGCTTTTCACAGGTAGGTATCCAGTTAAGGGCCGGGAGCTGAGGGCTTTTCACAGGTAGGTAGGTATCCAGTTAAGGGCCGGGAGCTGAGGGCTTTTCACAGGTAGGTATCCACTTAAGGGCCGGGAGCTGATTTGCCTTCTCTTCTCTTGCCCGTGGTCCCTACCATTCTGAAAAGGGCTGAGTATAGTCTTGTCTTTAAAGGAAGAGAGGAAAGAAAACTAGGCACAGATTAACTGAGGAACTAGACACTTGCTTTCTTTTGGATTCCTTCTATGAGTGTGTTCTCACACTCACACATGCACAGACAGGGCACCCAGGCTACTGTGTATCATCAAGAGACTGACCCAGAGAAATGAAATGTTGCATGCAATAAGACTTCTGGCAGATGAACCCTTGTCTCACAAGAACAGCAAACTGGGAATCTTCTTTTTTTTAAATGGAAAGAGATCAGAGAATGGGATCCAATTTTTCCATTTCCTTAAGCATTTTGTTTTAATTATTTTCCCCACATTTTTTTTCCATTCATGCAATTAGCTGATACTGCAAAGACAGCAGTAAGAGCCAGCTGATTTTAGTGGAGCTTCTAGGAACTAGCTAACTTTCAAATGAAAACCATGGCTTCATCTGTTCTACAAATACTGCCTGAACCCCAATGAGATGCTCAAGCTGTGTTTTAGCAGCTAGAGATTAGACAGCAGCCTCTAAATCGAATTATCTTGGCCTTTCAGAATTTACCTATGGAGGTGTCGGAAGAAAAAAAATGAACAAAATAAATTAAAAACACAGAACACATTAAATGCAGGGTAACTACAAAGAGCATGGGAAGAAATACTGAGTGTGCCTATGTGTAGGGAGGAAACAATGTGTGGGACCTAGAAATGCCAGTGTCAATCATGCTTACAGGATGCAAGTGTGGTTCTCAAGAGAATTTCCTGCTCTCTCTTCACACATGGACTCCAATATCACATTCCTGATTGCTGCTTCTGCTCAAACCAACACATATTCTCTCTCTCTCTTTTTTTTTTTTACATTTCTTTAGGTCAGAAATTGGGGAACAGCTTAACTGAGCTCTCTTCAGAGCCCCTCAAGGCAACAGCTGTCAAGGTTTGCATGGTCACCTAGTAGTTCAACTTGGGGAGACTATATCCAAGGCTCATATAGGCTGCTAGCAGAGTTATTTTCTCAAAGCTAATTGAAGGGCTCAGGTTTTTAATTTCTTAGTTAGAGCCTAGAAACATCATAGTTTCTACAAGTTACCCTGCAGTTCCGTGGCAGGTAATTTTCTACAGTATAGGGACCTCCAGTCTGTGAAGCTGGACTCCTTACTTTATGTAATATAAGTGGGAACCACATCTCAGCATGCCTGTTAGTTTCACTGGCTGAAAGGAAGCCATATTTTGTCTATGCTCTGCAGGATGGGATGTATGCAAGTAAAACACAAGTCAAAAGACACTACGACTCAGCAAGATTCTGTCTGCTACAAGCACTGGCTGACACTCTATCCACATGCATATGGACTGGTTCTGGATGGATGAATTTGCATAGAGCATGCATTCAAACACCAGTGGCATGTACCCTGAGTTTCTGATGTAGTCAGCCTAAGGTAGGGCCTTCATGATTGCATTTCTAACAAGTTTCTTGGTGAAGCCCATGATACTGGTCAAGAGAACATACTCTGAAAACTAATTCCTAGATTATATGTTCAGTCTACTCCTTCTAGGCCCTCCCCCCATATCAACCAGCTCTTCATCTCCTCTCAAACCTATGAATGAGCCATTTACCAGGAGGCTCTACCTATAGAAGCACTTGTAAACCTGATCACAGCAAAGCTGTTTAACCAGGCAGGAAATTGGATTCTCAGGAACTCAGGGCATGATCTAGAAGACAGAACATAGATTCAAAGTCAGCAAGTAAAGTCCTTACCTTAAACAAAGGCTCATCCAGAAGTATATGGACGTGGAACTAACAAAGAAGGTCAGGACAGGAGTCAGGGATTCTGAAAGGCCAAATTTTACTGCACTAACAAGCTGAAAATTAGCTGTCAAGCTTTGTGGATGCTGATAAAAACAATACAGTGTCTTGGTTGGCTAAAGCCAAAAGACAGTTTACTACACCTGCCAATAGCGGTTGTCAAAATAACATCACTGCACTAGTTCCCTGAGCTATGACCGCAAAAGCCTGATGTAATCAATTGATGAAGGCCAGGTCTGTCTGCTTATACAGTGGTGTGTGTTACAGGAGAGTAACACTGAAATTGGGAAGTCTTGATTGACATAAGGGCTGAAAATATGTCCCATATATCCAAATAAGCCTGCCCTTAAAGAAAGTGGTTTCTATCATCCAGAGATGCAAACAACAAGACAAACTTATAAACCTGTCCAGAAGAATAAAAGAAAGAGCCTTAAATTCTTAGAAGATGAATTGGGCATAAGTTTTCCATTTAAATGGAGAGCTCCCTCCCAAGAACGGGGTCAAGCTGCCAGGTCTGCCGGAAGTTACACCTAGCTGCTGACCTACTTGCCTGAGGATTCACTGACTTCCAAACACGCCTACCTGCTTGGGAACTTTGAGTTTCCAGAGTTTGGCATCTCTTGTCGGCTGACCTTAGGGTTTCCTTGTCTCTTTGTCGTCGTCCCCCTCCCCCCGACCGTTTCATTTTCCAGGTCCCTATCTAACCTCCGGCTGAAGCGAACACAGACCTGAGTGGAGCTGCGGGCTGGTTCCACTCAGTTGGGGGGAAGAGGGAGGGGAAAACTCAAGGGTTCAGAAGAGGAGCAAAGAGCAAGAGCATTGATTTGATGACTTCTGTTAAGATTCCAAGAGCAAAGAAAAGCCTGAGAGATAGCAAAGAAACTACCTATTACGGAGTCCTGAGAAGACAGGAGAGAATTCCTGTTCTGTCCCAGTGTGGGATAACCAGTAGCAGGCAAAGAAAGCTTCTCAAGTCTAAGCCTACTTTGAAAACAGTTTTACACACTGAAAGACTACATGTTGCATCTGAATTAGACACTCCTGTGGACATAGCAAGTGAACATTTGAAACTGAGGACAAGGTCCTGGGTGGAAAAACTTACTTGGGAGTGGTTAACATTTTGAATCCAGAACTATATTTTAGGAAGAGATGGCCAAAAGAAGGAGTGTAAGTATAAACAAACAAACACAACAAAAACAAAACAAATAAACAAAAACCACAAGCCAAGGGTCTTAGGGTAGACAAGAGGAAGACAGAAGGTTTATGAAGGAAAAAGGAGAGAGAGAGGGATGCTAGGATACTGGAAATCAAAGGAGGAAAATGTTGATAATAGTTAAATATGATAGGGCTGAGGTGTAACAGGTGGATTGTGTGTGAAAAACGAAAGAAAGGAGGAAAAGGAAAGGGCTGTCTTAGTTAGGGCTTTATTGCTGTGAACAGATACCATGACCAAGACAACTCTTAAAAGAATAACATTTAATTGGGGCTGGCTTACAAGTTCAAAGGTTTGGTCCATTATTATTAAGGTAGGAATGACAATATCCAGGCAAGCGTGGTGCAGGAGGAGCTGAGAGTTCTACATCTTCATCTGAAGGCTGTTAATAGAATACTGACTTCCAGGAAGCTAGGATAAGGGTCTTAAAGCCCACACTCACCTACTCCAGCAGGGCCATACCTTCTAATAGTGCCACTCCCTGGACTGGGCATATACAAACCATCACAGGTAGTAATTTTTTATCTCCAAATCAAATAGACACCAAATTTGTAATTATTAAAGGACAGTATTATGAAACATTGAATTCTGAGGACAGAACTAGAGCAGAGCTCTGCCAAGGTAGACACCATTCATTATCTGAGGAGACAAGTGATGTTCTATCTGGGGCTTTAGGGCTTCATCTGAGGGGAATGGGTGATATGCTCTGCGGCAGTCCAGAGTCAGCAGAAGAGTGGCTCTGAGCTCTGCATCTACCCACGGTCAGACTTCTGGGATGCAGTTGCCTATTTTCATGTTACAAATTCTTTGGTTGCTGCAATCAAGTAGATTTAATAGTGAGTATACTAAACATGGGATGAAGCTAGCTAAATATGAATAGGTTTTTACTTTCTCCTATTAGAAAAGATCATGAGAACCTCAATTTATATCTAAGATGGTGGATGGTAAGATATAATTAATATTCTTGCTCAGATCTCTTAAAGAAGGAAATCGGCAACTTTATAAACAAGTGAATTCAAAATACCATCTCTTTCACTCCTTTCAACCCTTGAATCTCTTCCAGTTGTTTGAAACAAACTTTGCAGGCAATGTGCATATCCTAGAATGTCCTAGAATCCTTCAGCAGTTAACAAGAAATAACAGGGGGCAGAAACTATATTTTCCTCCTGCCCTGCCCTGTGACGTTGGGGAAATTATCTTCCTCTGATGTCATTATGTAGAAAAGAATCTGTTTTGGAAGCTGGAATGCTGAAAATTATGCAGCATGGTGGTTGTTTTTCTCTCTGTTTGTCTGCTTGTAGCTCCTACCATTGCTGCTCTCAGTTCATTTATGTGTTAAAGAAAAACTAATAAGCAAAAATACCCCAAACCCAGACTTATCTGCAGTACCCACCCCCCCCCCCGACTCCCTTCATCTCAAAATTTCCTTTCCTTTCAAATGAATCGATTCTACTTCCTGGGTCCCCCTAACAAGATGCCCTTTGCTATCAATTCCACAGGAAAAAACTTCTAACTAAAAGAAGAAAACCCTATTTTACAATTTCCCAAGAGTTGAAGAGGATCCCACATTTTAAATCTATGTCAGAGAAAATGCAGTTTGCCTAAGGTATAAATAACCACCAGCAACTTTGGAGACAGGTCTGACGCTCCCACACATGCTCAGTACATTTTCTAGTTACAGTAAAGTACCAGTTTTGTCACTTGCAAAATAAGAAGCAGTTTGTTGATGACTAAGGGTAGTGTCAATTTGTGGTTTCCTTCTGGGAATTTTACTTCTTATATATCAAAGTGCCACATTTATATACCAAACACACCATGAGACCCTCTTTATAATGTATTATATTGAAGGACGGAAGCTTCCTTTTAGCTTAAGTTTTATTCAGATTCATCACGATGTCTGTTGCCTTCTCCAGCACATCTGTAACAATTCTTTTTAATTTATATGAGTACACTGTAGCTGTCTTCAGACGCACCAGAAGAGGGCATCAGATCCCATTCCAGATGGTTGTGAGCCACCAAGTGGTCGCTGGGAATTGAACTCAGGATCTCTGGAAGAGTAGTCCACGCTCTTAACCACTGAGCCATCTCTCCAGACTCTGTAATAATTCTTAATTGAATGGGTATATTTTAAGTAAATTACATTTTATTTTGTAGACATTTGATAGACTACAGCATGATATGGCATGCTTGGAATCTCTACAAGATTTGGTTTTCCTGTGTTCTTAACTGTATCATAACTCAATAAGTTTAACAAATGGCTTCCAAGAGTCATTTTTTGAGAATTCCAAACAGCCATACTGGTGACCATCTGCACACATTGAGAGCAGGCCAAGTGTGTGGCTAAGGCAGATACTTCTTTCTTCATTTAACATTTTCGATGTTGGTCACAAGCACTGCTTAGTAGCTTAGGTAGCACAGTCTCTGTTTGGTGTGGTTTTGGTTTCAGTTACATTAGGGACTCTCTTAAGGCAGGTATTTTGCTAATATGCATATGGGTGATAGTTAAAGAAATAAAACATTTTCATCTAAACAATTATGTTTTATAATATTCACAAGACAAAGCAAAAGTTGGTGGGGGGTACTTTGTACAATTAGTCCGTTTAGTCAGTGTTTGAGGGATACAGATCCCTCAAAGCTGTTCTCTGACTGATAGAAGCACTTGCATACACATAAAATAAATGAATGCTATAAAAAAGGTTTTACTCACGTTCTGTAGAGTAAAAACTACACAATTATGTGTATTTCACAGATCATCATCATTCCTGGCCTCATTTCCTGTTCATATCCTTCTTTATTTCCTTCCATTCGTTTCTAACTTATACTGATCCATTGTGTTTTATCTATATATTCATATAAACTCTTGTTGTAAGTCCTTCCTGGCACAAGAGTCTTGAGTAAGTCAATAAGACACTGTCATCTTAATAGGATTTGGAAACAGGTAGGAATAATCCAGTATTTATTATTTCATGTCATTCATGGGTTTTTAGCATTCTCCTGGGTTAAGTATTCAATTGAAAAATGGCATACTGTAGTAGACTGAATAATCCTAAACTCAAAAACCTGCAAATATTAATTAATATGAAAAAAATTATCATTACAGATGTGGCTAATTTGAGGCTCTTGAGCTGTGCAATTTAGCCAGGTTTAGCCAGATGACCCCTTAACCCCAGTGCAAATTTTTATAAGAGACAGGCAGAGACTCTCTACAGTTAGAATGGGGGATGTGCTGCGGCTGGACCTGAGAAGCAGAGATCCGCATCTCTACCAGACAAGGCTTCGGGCACCTGAAGCCAGTAGAAGTAAGGCACTGATTCACAGATATGCCCTGAAGACTCCGTCACTACGTCTCTCTGGTCTAGAAAATTGCATTGGTTTCAGCTGCAATGTCTGCAGCAATTTGTTAGCCACAGGAAGCTAAAGCCACTAATAATTTGATATGCAAGGGTTAAACAACAACAAGTTTTTCCTTTTAGCATAAACAAAAACACCCAAAACAAACAAATAAAAACAACAGTAAATAACAAAGGACAAAAGCAAACATAAAACACCCTGGGAAACATAACAATGAGGTAATTTCAATTAAGAGAAATAAAACATCAAGAAACACTTGAAAGGAATCAAGAACTTTCAGTTTTAAATGGCTGCTGCATGTTTCAAGAGCATGCTACATTCCTAACCAAATCCGCTTACTGCACGTGTTTCTCAATTTAAGTAAGAAGTTATACCCCAATATGCACATCATAAATTGAAAATGCTATAGCATGAGAAGAGTTTGAAGCAATTTAAACTATTAAACATCAGAGCTTAGTACCATTGCTCACTGTAGCTAGCTCAGTGCTCAGCTGTTTCATATATCATCACGTGATTGACTAGAAACTATAGCTGGCTCCCATAATCTAGCATCAGAATACTTTGGGCTGGTTAGCACTCCTTGCTATAACAAAATACTTGAGGAAACAACTTGTTGCGTGAAAATATTCTTCAGGTTCGCGGCTTCTGTAACTTTGGTCACGGCCAGCTTGCTCTGTGGTGGTTGGACTGTAATGGACAGGTTCAGCACTTAGGGCTCCTGTGGGACACAGTTGCTTCCTTCACTGCAAGCAGGAAGCAGAGCAGGATCCTATTCAATGGAAAAGTCTCAGGGACCCATGTCCTTATCTGGGTCACACTTCCTACCAACTCCCAGTACTGTCATCAAATTATGAAACCATCCACAGATTAACACTTTGATTAGGGTCCAGTCCTCATGACTGAACCACCTCTCAAATGACTGCAATCACCATAGAGAAATCAAGATTCCATATACAAGACGACAGGGAGATAATTCATAACGAAACCATAATAAATACTATACTTAATCACAAGTCTGAGATAAAAATTAAACTTGTGGCAGGGCAGTGGTGACGCACGCCTTTAATCCCAGCACTTGGGAGGCAGAGGCAGGCGGATTTCTGAGTTTGAGGCCAGCATGGTCTACAGAGTGAGTTCCAGGACAGCCAGGGCTATACAGAGAAACCCTGTCTCGAAAAACCAAAATAAATAAATAAATAAATAAATAAAAATTAAACTTGTGATACAGTACTGAATGTCCACCTCTTTCACACTATCGTAAAGTTGAAACCCCTTCACCAGGAACATGTGAAGACCAACTTCTCTGGGTCAATGAAGAGCAGCTAGCAGTGCTGACCTCCTGTGGGTTGCCCAATCTGAGCTGCTCAAGAGCCCCTTCTCACAAAATCACCCACTCATAATCCCCCTGTCTCCATCCTGCCAAACCCCTTAGGGTTTCTTCTCATTTTGCTGGAAGTAATTAATATTTTCACAAAGCAAATGAATGTGTTTGAAGAGTTTCACTTCCAGGAGGTCTTTCAAAGACCTGCTTCTGCATTTCTGAGCTACTTGGATAACCCACATCTAAGCCCCATTGTGCAACAAGGGGCCTTTAGTCACCAAATGCAGGCCTAATCTCACATTTGCTTTCCTTTAGATTTAGAGGCAGAAAGAGAGGAGATAGAGAACCATCTCCAGTTCAGAAAACTGTGAAGTAAACCACAGGTAGAAACTTACACCTTGGACATCACAGGGCTGTTTCAGAATCTAAGAGCAAATGCCCATTTAGGGTTCAATTCAGTTCCATCCATCTGTGAGGGCAGAGGGGAGAGTGTTGTAGGGTAGCTGGAGAGGCAGTTAAGACTTGAGTTTTATCTTTCCAGGGTCTGAAGTGGGATGGGCACTCACAATACCACCTTTGCTACTCAATGCCTGTTTATCCATAAACAAGGGATCTAGCTACTGTCTCATCTCATCTGAAAAATGGAAATGACAGCTCAACTTACCTCCTTGAGCACTACCATGGTGTCAATCAATACATATAAAGCATTGAGAACAGAGACAGAGAGAAAATAAACAGACTAAACTACTTTGACTATTGATAACTGCTCCTAAAATCTATGATTCTCTCATTGTAATATGTGGCCCACTCTCCTGTCAGTAACATGTGGTAGTTTTACATCTTAGTTTATAAAGGAAGTGCCACATTAATAGCCATCTCATCCTCTGCTGTGAGTTTCATGAAGTAGAAATCAAGTCTGGTTTTGCTGTTCCTAATGCTCTATCTGGAAGACAAAAGTGCTCAAATATTTGCTCACAGATAAAGCAAGCTAGTAAGATGGGTTCTTAGTCTACTGCTTCAGGGGCCTTTAGATTTAGGTGGGTGCTTTTTAACTATTATAATTCTCCTATGAGGAATACCTCATAGAATAATAGAATTGTATGGATAGCTTTCACATATTCTCATGCTCAGGTCCCAGGGATTCCAAAATGACTGCTAGGGAATAAGCCCAGTCCACTTAACCCCATATCCACAGAGTCTTCAATCTTAGACATAATTAACTACAAACAAATAAGACTTGAAAAAACTATCTGAATGTGTACAGACTTTTCTCCATTGTCATTATTTTCTTTTAAAATACAATATAATTCTTTTCATGACAGTTTAATAAATGATCTGGAGACTATTGAAAGTGTAGTGGAGATGTATAAGAGGTCCTAGGCAGATATACAGCACACTGAGATCCTTGGATTTTGATATATTTTTCAAGTAAGAGCATGAGTGTGTGTGTGTGTGTGTGTGTGTGTGTGTGTGTGTGTGTGTGTTACCCAAGGAGATCAGAAGAGGGCATCCAATTCCCTAGAGCTGGAATTACTGGCAGTTGTGTAGACAACCAAAGTTAGGTCCTTTGCAAGAGCAGTACAGGCATCTCTCAAGCATAGATTTTGGTGTCTTTTAAGGGTCCTGGTGTCAATTCTCTATCAATACTTAGAAATAACTGCATCTAGTCAGAAAGCTCCAGTATGGGCAGTATCTGCTTCAGTTCAGACACAAAGGCATCTGCAACCAAGGCTCTCCACTTGCTGAAAGTCAGCAGGAACCATCCCTGAGGCCCATCTGCAAGCTTTTGTTACATGCAAGTTTTCTCAAAGAACTCTGCTCTATCAACTTGGCCACACACAAACTCCTCAGTCCCAGATCATCTTCAGTATCTGGGCAGTTTCCTCATCCTCCACAGACTCCCCCTCCAACCTCCCCAACCCACGTCTGATCATGTGACCTTCCTCAATGAAGAATCTTCTTAGTCTAGAAGGGTTTTGACAGAATTCCTCTCTTTCCTGATACTTCTCCGAGTAACCCTGCATCCACTGACCCCCACACTGCCCACACATCTGCTCTTGTTCATGCTTTTGGGTTTTGGGGATTGAGCCCAACTCCAGGGTCTGGAACTGCCGTTAATAAATTGCACTCTCGGCCGGGTGGTGGTGGTGCACACCTTTAATCCCAGCACTTGGGAGGCAGAGGCAGGTGGATTTCTGAGTTCGAGGCCAGCCTGGTCTACAGAGTGAGTTCCAGGACAGCCAGGGCTATACAGAGAAACCCTGTCTCAAAAAAAAACAAAAAACAAAAAAAACCAAAAAAATAAAAATAAAAATAAAAATAAAAATAAATAAATTGCACTCTCCTTTCCTATTAAGATAATAGGGGTGGGGGTGTCTGGAAGCTGCAGCTTCCGGGCAGGCCCTTGGCTGATGGAACCAAAGAGTATGGTTCACGTTGTTCAGACTATTGCGATCCTGGCAGCAAAGCAACTGAGTGACTCTCGACCTACACACTGCCAAAACTGCACTCATTTGAGCCGCCTTTGCCCCTAGAACGCATGAGGTCGTGAATCCTTTACTTCATTAAAACAATAATAAAAAATAAATAAATAAAAAAGATTTATGTATTTAAAAAGGCACCACAAAATTCCTCACTACGAAGAAAGGAAATGCAACCCATTCCTCCTGAGTGTGGCTTCCAAAGTGGATTTCAGAGCGCTTTCGTTCTCCCTGTGCCTCGCTCCACCATAACACCACCTCTGATCCTTTCTAAGATCCCCTTTACTTTTATTCTTTTTTTTTTTTTTTTTTTTTTTTTTTTTTTTTTTTTTTTTTTTACTTTTATTCTTGAACTATCCTAGAGTTCTCAGGTTTCCTCCAGCGGACACCCTGAGCAGAGAGTAGAGACCAGCCCTCAATTAAAGCGGGCACCGGGTGCCGTTAGGGGGTGAGGTGGGGTGGGGTGGGGGAGCGACTCATCCCTGAATACGGAAAAACCAGGTCAGGGATATCGATCTTAAGTCCGGGGTGGGGGTTGCGGAGGGAATGTAAAGCTCTCTTGCCTTTGAAGGCCAATCCTCCCACACTGCAGCCCTCGTAAAGCAGGGACACTGAGTTTCCACAAAACCACCACCTCTCGCGTCCGCGTCACCCCCGCCCGTACTTGTGAACAGCAGGACGTGAGGATCCCGCTCTCCAACCCGCGTCCCCGGGAGAACCGCGCAGAGATTCGGACCTGCACAACAGGTCCTTTGAGCACCTTCCTGGACGAGGAAGTGTGGCCCACTGACTGCTGGAAGGGATACTGCAGACAGGCACACAATCCCTGCGGACCCGCTACTCGAGTCCCCAGCCCTTCCCTGATCCCCAGCCCCACCGCCAAATCTGAGTGAGGCAAAGGGTGCAAGCGTGATCCCGAAGGCGTGCGTAGGCGCGGAGTTCCGCCCGCGCTGGATGTCCCTGTCTGTCCCGGAGTAAAGTTAGATGCAGAAGGAAGAGAGTCTCTCTGTGCATCTGAGGACCAAACCTCGGGGGCGACTCGCGACCACCCACCTTGTGCCTGCGCCTCCATGGTGGCCGGCTTGGAGCTGAGCGCTGCGGGGAACACGCGGACTCCTCGCAGAGCAGCAGATGGTAGCGGTGCCCGAGCTCGGAAGACAGCTAGCCCCGCCGCCCGTGTCCTCTCTAGTCGCGCGTGTCGCGAGCGTTGCGTGGAGGGGGCGGGGGACTGCAGGCGGCCGCCACTGGCCGCTGCTGGTTACCTCCGCCCCTTCAGTCCACCTGGTCCACACAGCGCAACCGAGAACGCCAGGTCGGGCGCCACCTGCCGGCCTCTCTGCCCACCCAGTGGGAGGCTTCCCCGCCAGCACACAAATGACCAGACAGACTACCGACAACTTAGCTCAGAAGCCCACAAGACAAGAGACAAATGCCTTGGCAGGAAGGAGATATGGAGCATAAGGATACAATACTGAGCTATTGGTCCTGGTGGAGACAGTCGTGTTAGGTTCCTGGGCGCCCGCCCCAGTACCATATTTTTGTCAACTGACCATTACATAACTTTGTTTTATATGCCCGTTTAAAGAATCTTTATTTAATTTAATTGGTTCATTGAGCATACAGTGCTGTAACTCGGACCAAAACACAGTTTATTAAGGTTATGTAACATGTATACTGCCTCTATAAAGTTCATCACACTCTGTTGCATTTAGGGTGTTGGGCATGAATGATGAAAGCCTCAGATGAAAGTCTGAAACGAAACTAGGCAGTGCTGGTGTGGGGATAGGGGCTGCAATATTTTGAGACGTTTGTTTACTCCAAAGGACAGAAGAAAAGCTGAGTTTGGAGTTATAAGCAAATTCGAGTGAAAAGTAACATAGGAACACATTAATAAGACACATTAATAAGACACATGCTTTGTTATCCAGAGCCTGTAGACTGTGCCACTGGGTTGGTAAAGGTGTCCTTTCCAGAGAAGACAAAAACTCCAGTCCTGTGTCAAGGCTTGTCTGGTGGTGTAAATGGAAAGCCAACAGTGAATATGAATGGGCACTCATACATCACCCCACCAGGCTCTACCTACCTCCTTTTCCTCAGCGTCTCACAAACTTCATGAAGCACAGTCTAACATTTTCGTATGCTTGGTGTTACATACTTTGCATTTTTGAGTGAAAGGGTGTCATTCTCTTTATAAAATAGGTGAAGTAATCTGGTGAGATTGAAGTTGGTTATTATATTAAATCTCCTGTAATTTCTGCTAAAGAGCCTCAAGCAGATTTACAGCTCAGGAAATCAATCAAAAAGTCATATTTTTACCACATCCAAGTTACTCTCAAAGTTACAGGCTAAAAATATGAATGGATGTCCTTTCCCTTGAAAGAAAGAATACTGGTGGTTTTGTGGCATGTACGCGAACATGTCAGTGGTTTTGGGTTGGTTGGTTTGTCTGTTTGTTTTTCTCAGTTTTGTGTTAAAAATCTCATAGGTATGTAATCATTTTCATGACATTTACCCTATAATGACTTTTAGTGAAAGAGACCAGGCAGGTACAAAGTGGCAGTTGGATGATTAAATCACTTTTAGAGTCTATTCAGGTTTTCTGGTCTTCTTAATCCTAGAAATCAAACATCGGGTCACAACAGTTGACTCCCAGCTGTTAAAATAATCTAAAAGTAGTTCCTGATTTTTCGTCTTATGCCACCTACGTTCATCAGGCTCATTTCTGATTGCTAAAACTTTAAGCTACTGCCCCTTTAACATTTTAACTTTTTTTTTTAAATGATCATAAGACTTGGACATTCATTCTTTGTGCTAGGGATTTGGCTAGATTCTAAAACTATAAAAGAAGGACACAATTCTCCCTTTCAAGGGGTTCATGATCTACTGAAAAGGAAGGATAGACAGATCCCTCATGAGTCAGGGAAGGTACTGAGAGCTGTGCAAAAAAAAGCCAGAATGCCTGAGTTCAACACTAAAGACCTCTCAAGTCAGACCCTTGTAAAGAAATTTGTTTTACATCATTTGAATGTTGAAGGATGACAAAGTAGCCAAGTAAGTATTCATTATTTTTTACTGTCACTGTAGTCAGATCCAGACATGAAGCAACTTAGGAGAGACAAGCCCAAATTTGTCTCAAATTATGAGGGGACACAGTGGGTGGTGGCAGAGAAATATGCCAGTGGGTGTGTATATGACTGTATCAGGGAAGCTTAAGGTTGCTTGCTTACATTTCAGCAGATCAGGAAGGGAGGACAGGGAGTGAGTGAGAAGAGGGAGAGAGGAAGAGAGAGGGAGAGAGAGGAAGGAAAAGATAGACGGGCGGGGGGAGGAAAGGAAAGAGACACAGAGGGAAGGATGGGGAGGGGAAGGAGGAAAGGAGATAAAGAGGAGGGGGAGGGAAGAAAACAGAAGAAAAGAGGGAGTAGAGGAGAGGGAGAAGGAGGGAAAGAGAAAGAGAGGAGAGAGAAAGTGAGGAGAGAGAGAAAGAGAAAGAGAGAGAGAGAGAGAGAGAGAGAGAGAGAGAGAGTCAGATGTGACTTGGCTGTACTCCACAAGACCTCCCTTCCTCACTCCTTTCCTGCAGTGTGAGCTTGTCCTCTCAAAGTTTCCACTGTCTCACAAATCAGTAATACTAGCTGGAGACTAAGAGTTAGGACACATAAACTTCTGTTTTGTTTTATTTTTAAAGACTTATTTGTTTTATGAATATGAATACAGTGTTGCTGTCTTCAGACACACACCAGAAGAGGGCATCAGATCAGATGGTTGTGAACCACCATGTAGCTGCTGGGAATTGAACTCAGGACCTCTGGAAGAACAGTCAGTGCTCTTATCCATTGAGTTTTATCTTCAAACAGAATACAACCACACTGTGACTTAGCTAAGAGAATGTGATTCCAGTCAACACATAATAGGCTTACAGATGGAATTCTTCCTTTTCCTTTTCACTTACAAGCATGGAGTTCCTCAGCCTCTTGAAAGCTTAAGCAAACAAGCTCCTCATCTTTTTAGTGGCTATACCTGGTACATAACACACAGGTTCGAGATTGAGTCAATGAATTCCGGACCTCTCGGAGAAGCTCATTCTGAAGAGGTGATGGTATAGTGGATAACATCTATGGCCAAGGGAAGCTCTAGGCCATCAATAATGCACAGTGCTGAGGGTGCTCATGAGATGTGGTCAAGGCATAAAAATAAGATAAAAGATTGGAAAGGACTAGCAAGCAAAACAAAACAAAAACTGTTGCTCTTCCTCACGATTCTAGCTAGATGCAAAACCCGAACTTCGGGGTACAAATTAGACTCCCACTCTGAAAACTTCCAGCTGTACAGCTAAGGTAAGTTTCTTAGCCTGGTGGTGCCTAGCTTTCTGCATTTTATGGTATTCATTGATGTGTTTGTTCTCATCCTCTCACCCCGTTGGCATTGACCCCCAGCATACTGAACATGAGGACCAAATGAGGGGCTTTGCGCATTTCTGTCCCTGTGCTCATATTCCAGATAATCTAATTTAATTTATATTTTGAGAGCTCTGTAGGTAATATTGATATTCTTCTAAGACTGAGAATGGCTGTTAAATATTGTCCACAGAAAAAATGAAAGGCACTGATTCTCCAGCTTAAATTAAAAAGTTGTCATTTGGGTAAATAGATGTAGGGAGAGAGGAATGTGAGAAGAAAGAGCAAGGATTTATACCTCTTGGAGAGGGGAATAGAAAGAATTGGAATGGGCATAGAAACTGGAGGAGGCAGAGATTCAAGAAGAGGCAGACATGAGTCCCTCTGTGTGTCCCACTGTCTGTCCTTTGTCAGCCTATGCCAAACAGAGAAGGCATGGACCTGACAGTTCTATTGGAAATTTTCACTCCTACTTTTAGTCATGGACAGAGTGTTTTGGGAGTGTGTGTGTGTGTGTGTGTGTGTGTGTGTGTGTGTGTGGTGTATATTTGTATCTATAAATTTTCAAACCTTTTAAGCAGTATGAAAAAACAACTGGGACTTTCCTTGAGCACCATTTGGGGTGTGAAGTTAGAGGGAGAGAGACCTAGATAGAAACCAAGGCCACCCTGAGGGGGCTGGTGAAAAAGTAGCTGTGGAGCCACAGAAGAGCTCAGGGAGAGAAGAGAAGCCACAGAAGGCTCAGGGAGAGAAGAGAAGCCACACAAAGGAGAAGGTAATTAGTGTCTAGCTTGGACCTTTACCTCCTAAGGACTTGCTAACATCCCCTGCCTATACTGTACTTGAGAAGGGCAAAAGGAATTGGGAAGAGACTACATGAATTCCTGGGGAGGGACCATCATTGCTTTTTTTTTTTT
>NW_022196902.1:24284461-24298578 GCF_008632895.1 Mastomys coucha
AATCCCAGCACTTGGGAGGCAGAGGCAGGCAAATTTCTGAGTTCGAGGCCAGTCTTGACTACAGAGTGAGTTCCAGGACAGCCAGAGCTACACAGAGAAACCCTGTCTTGAAAAACAAAACAAAACAAACAAAAAATGGAAGTTGATCTATGTGGGGAGCCACGGCTGCCACCCTACATATATATTGAACACCTGGTCTCCAGCCAGAGCAGAGAGCATTGATAAACAAGCCCTTAGTTGGAAAAGCTGCGTGCCTCCAGTTTATGATGCAAGCTGGCATGATTTCTCGTAGCCTATTATGCTTTGCCACGTAGCTGATGCTGATTGGGACCAGGGAAAGTATTCAACCCACAAGGGCTGGGGGCTGGAGAAATAGAAGTAAGATGTAGGGAATAGAAGTAAGGTGTAGGAAATAGAAGTAAGATGTAGGAAATAGAAGTAAGATGTATGTAAGAATAGGAGTAAGTAAGATGTAGGGAATAGGAGTAAGTAAGATGTAGGGGATGGAAGTAAGTAGGAAATAGGAATAAGTAAGATAGAAATAAGTAAGATGTAAGAAGTAAGATGTAACTAGTAAGGTGTAAGAAGAAGATATAGAAGAATATAAGAGAAGCTAACTAAGAAAGAAGAAGAGATGAATGAATGATTTTGTAGTACAAGGTTCCTGAATAAACTGCTTGGAGAAGGGTTTGTGGTCACCTCCTTATTACCGCTGGTTGGTAGGGCTGCAACAGATCTATACACTTATTTGTGGAGGCCAGGGAAGATGTAGCCTTGGCTCTGCCAGGACCACCAAAATAGAAAACCAAGAGGTGAAATAAGCACCAGATAAGTAAGCTTATCTTATAGGCCCACCAGGGTGAGTAAATAAGCTTCATCAGCATCATCAAACCAAACATGGATCTGCCATACCCACCCTGCCACCCTGTCCATACGGCCAAGAAGGGCTGTTATGACCTAGAAGAAAGAACGACTATAGGACCTGAGAATCAAATTAGCTTTTACTTCATGACCCTTTAACATATACACACACACACACAGACACACACACACACACACACACACAGAGAGAGAGAGAGAGAGAGAGAGAGAGAGAGAGCGAGAGAGAGAGAGAGAGAGAGAGAGAGAGAGAGAGAATATTTTCTGTGAGAAACTAGAGAGATTCGCTTTGAGATAAAGACACCTAAATCATATAAAAGACATTCTAACATAAATGTAATTGCCCCAAACTACAATGTTAGATTGTACAAAAAATCTGGACCAACTTCCTGAAAGACAAGTACTATTGAGCAATTGAGAGAATAATTATCACAGAAACACAATCATTTCATCATATCTATCCTTCATAAAATTGAGTCCTTAACAGACTAAGTACTTTATATAAAATGTTTTACCCAACACTCAGTTAGTGAGTGAATAAATCTTGGTTTTTTCTAAGTTCCACCAGGATCTCTAGACATATTTACTAATCCATAAAGTGTATATAGATGTCCAGACAATTCAGAGGATAAAGCACTTCCTTGCTCAATAAAACGAGAGTATTTAATTGTACTCTCAGGATCATAAATACCAATGGTTAAACTACTAAGACTTTACATAATATAATCACTTTTAAACTGATGTCTTAGTTAGGGTTTTACTGCTGTGAACAGACACCATGACCAAGGCAACTCTTAAAAGAATAACATTTAATTGGGGCATTTACCGGTTCAGTGGTTCAGTCCATTATCATCAAGGCAGGCATCCAGACAGGCATGGTTCAGAAGGAGCTGAGAGTTCTATATCTTCATCTGAAGGCTGCTAGAATACTGGCTTTCAGACAGTATTAAAGCCCATACTCACACTGACACACCTACTCCAACAGGGCTGCACTTTCTAACAGTGCCACTCCCTGGGCTGAGCATACACTAACCATCACAATTGATGTCTGAAAAAAAAAAAGGCAGTCTTTAAAATACATTGACTTTTAAAAGTTCTAATGTGGTGTTTCCCGACCTTGGCCTTTTTTAAGCTTCCTTTGTTGTGTTGTGGGACCTTTAGGGACACCATAGACATCTAGCCAATAAGAGCTATAACACTGTGACAATAAAAAGTGAAAGGAAGGCCTTCTTCACGTCTGTCCTGTGGATTCTCAATTATTACAGACAGAAACGATGTCCTACCAGCCTAGTGGGTGGGGAAGAAGACAGCATTGCTTTCTTTTCCACAATGGGATGTTAGAATTCTTCTGTCTCCTATGCTACCTGCTTCTTACACAGATGCTCTGTCAAAAAGACCTGAGAGGAGCTTTGCTTCTTTACTATTTTTTAAGATTTATTTTATTACTTTAATCATATGTGTTTGTGCACATGCGTGCACATGAGTGCAGATGCACTCTGAGGCCAGAGATGTCATCAGATACCCACAAGCTGGAGTTATACACTGTTATGTGCAGTTCAGTATGAGTGCTGGAAAATAACCTCAGGTACTCACTTTGGAAAAAACAGTACATGCCCTTAAACATGATGCTGTTTCTCTAGAGACTCATCCCTTAAATAGCAAGAGAAACATGAATGGTTAACATGGCTATTGCCCTAGACCTCTGCGTGAGGAAAGTACTAGAAATTCTTCCTGCTGGATTGCTTTAATTGAACAGAGACAAGTCAGGTTTGCCTATAGAGAGGTACATTTGATGCTGAACTGTCAAGTTTCCTCATTCAATCTTTTTCCTTGAGAGATGGGCAACAAAGAAGATTGGGAAGTTAGTATTATTTGGGCCTTTGGCTGGGATGTTACAATCAGAGACAGAATCCCAGAAATGCTCTGGGTGCATACATTTTTGCTTATTTTTAAAATATATTTTCTGCTTAGAATGCAGATGATATAAACAATGCATCTCAGAAAACTTATTAATGGCACCAATCACAAAAACTACAGGTATAGGTTTTGAGCAAGAGATAATTCAATACCCTGGGATTAGCATACCTGAGGAGTAGTTTTCTCTTGATGTGAATTAAGCTATGCTACCCCAGACGATCTGTAAAGCACAGATCCCAAACACTTCAGAATGTTCTCTTAGAAGAAGGGTGGATACACATGGAATTGGTTCAGATAAGGACACACCACAGGATGATTGGATTTTAATCCAAACTGACTAGAGTCCACAAGAGGAGAGAAAAAGAGACACTAACAGGCATATGGCCATATGATGCCAGAGGCAGAGATGGAATCAAAACTCAACAAGGTATAGCAGCTGTCCAGCAGCTATGAAGAACTGGTTATACCTGGAAGGAGAGCTGGGGATGGAACAGAATGGAGGAGCCCAAGGACCCATTTTTGTTGTTGTTGTTGTTGTTTTGGTTTTTTTGTTTTCAGCTGGGTTCTGTTGCTTGTTTCAGCTGGATTGAGTTGCAAAGTAACTCAGTAGGTGGTCAGCTCCTCAAGGCTCAGGCAGGAAGATGCAAATGCAGAGAGACCAGGCACCTGACTCCAAGCATAGGAGACTTGTTTAGCAAAATCAAGACTAGGGGAAGGGCAGTTTCCCCTTTTTTATGTTTTAAAGATAAACTGGATGGGAAGCACAAATTTTACTTATGCTCCATGATTCCATCTGAGAAATATGGTGGCTGAGGGCCGTGCCTATCTTAGGTCTGGGTTTATACTCCTTCTTATCCATCTTTGAGGACACTTGCAGCTTGTTTGTGTTTGTTTGAACAAACACAGCCTTTTAGTGTTTGTTATGAACAAACACAGCCTTTTGGCACCTCCTCTGTCTTAGGTTGATAGGAGCTCAAGAACCCCAGTTGCCCATCTCTGCCACCAGCCTTCATTAGCACACCTTTTCCTCATTTAGCCCAAAGCCCTGAAGGGTATATGAATATGCACTCAATGTGATGACTTCATAGTGATGAATAACTGCCATGGGGAATAACTGAGCTTTGCTGAAGGGGATCCTGTGTGAAGGCAATCAATTTGCTTAATATACAAAGTCAAAAGTTAAAAACAACAGGATTAAAGTTGTCTGTGGGAATGTCCCAGGTATTCAATTCAGCTGCAAATTAACAACAATCAGTGGTGAGTGGGAGGTGGCTTTGAGAATTAACAGAAAATTGTTACTTCTGTGGTAAGAGAGGAGACTATGCTCCAAATTAACTCAGCAGGCTGGTAAAGATTTTGAGCAGTCTTCATAATTGGAATAATTACTAGAAGACTCAGGATCTGTGTCCACTTGATGGACCAATCTTTCAGGCAGCCATTGGGCTCCATCTTCTTTTTGTGAAAGAACACAGACAGAACCTCGCCCACATATTAAATACCTAATCAGGATCATGCCATATGACAGACAATAAGTGGATCCTTCCATTTCACCTAGGCATGAGTATGCCTGGAAACTCGTGAGTATGCTATAAACACTCAGCAGAGAGTTCCTTGGCATCCAAAATTTAAAATTTTAAAAATAAAAAGCATGATTTAAATAATGTGTATGGAGATATAATTTCTCCCTTTTTGTTTTTTCAGAAGATATTGTTTTAAAGTTCTACAATACCTTGTCCTTGAGACTTATAAGGAATTCCAGTAATATGGGTAACATATTGTTAACAAAATTGTTAACAAAAACATCTCAAATGCTTGACCGTAATAACCAGTTTCATTATCTATTTTAATCTGATTTGGAACACCAAGCACAGAAAAATAATGCAGGCAATGACTAATTACATTTTTAGTTGCTTCTCCTGTTAAAGGAGTTGCAACTAGAAAGCCTGAAAAGGTATCAATAGTCACATATGCATATTATAATTTTCTAAAATCGGAAATATGAGTATCCATTTGCAATAACTGATTACTAAGTATAAGTCCTTGAGAATTAACACCATTACATGGTACAGGTAGAAACTGAGGACACTCAGAACATGTCTTTAGGATTTGATGTGCACATTTTCTAGAAATACCAAATTATTGTCTCAAACCATTACTATTTTGATGATTTAAAGAATGAGATTATATGGCCAGTTGTTCCTGTGTAAGGCTTATAATCTGCCTGAGATACAAATCTACTGTAGAGCATTGCCTTGTGTTTCTGTCCAAGAAATCCAGAATGAGCACTTAAATGTCCAAAGACAGTCCTTTAAAAGAACAGTACCTTTTCTTAACTTGAGTTGTCTTTGCATAAATAATTGCAAAATTTGAGAATTAGCAGTATCTAAAAAAGGAACAATTTCAATTAATTGTAAGCTGTTGAAAGACCCCTGCAAGGGGAGACCCTCTCTCAAGTCACTGGAGAACATGGCCACCCAAAGACTCACAAGAGACAGATCTTGATGCAAACAGCATGAGGTTTTTTCGGGGGAAACCAGTGCACTGGGCTGAGCTCATAACCCATGCAGGGGCAGAGGAGTTCGACCCAGAGCACAAGAAGTATAGGGTATTTAAAGGAAAAAAACACAAACCAGGGGGAATGAGGGGGTAACAAAGGAAACATAACATAAAAACAGTGGAAAATTTCAGAGGGACCCAACCCATGATTTAGTCAGGGTCATGAGGAAAACATCCTGCATACTCATTATTCTCAAGTATGTAGTTTTATCACCATCATTGTCATTCACTTTGTGGTTGACTATTCCCTGGAACCACCTAGATGACTTACATCCTGCCTTTGTGGTCAACCAGTTCCTGGAACTAGCCAGCCTACATTCTTGGCTTGTTTCAGAGAAAATTTTCCATGTCCTTTAAGTAAAAGCTTATACACTATACATTTCTACTAAACGATCTTTTTAAATTTTTCTTCCACCCTTCATTCCCCACTTCTTCTAGTATATAGTTCTAATCATAGAACTAAATATTAGTATCATCATATTCTAGATTTTCCTGGCCTTGCAAAGTATAATATTGTTGGCGTAACATTAAAATCTGGGCAGCACTTACTCTTTCTCTATTAAAAGTAACTAATCTGTTTAGCATGCATGGACCTATAAAGAGCAAGAGTCGGATCAAAAAGGGGTTCAGAAAGGGAAGACACCGGAGTACTCATTCATGGGGATTTACTAAACCAACTCTCAAACCAGTTTTGCTGTGCTTCTCTATCTCTCTGTCTTTTATCTAGTCTTTCTCTGAGCTTATTCATGGAGTCTCTAATGACTCCTGAATGGTTTACATAAAAGCAACATTCTTCTTTGAGGGCAATGCATAGCCCTCCATCTTTTAGAAACAGTAAGTCTAATCCCCTCCTATTTTGTAAGACCACCTCCGAGAGGGAAGTCAGGAATTCTTGGACGTCAGTCAAAGTATTTTTTATTCTGTCTATATTTAAATCAATGGCCGCTCTTAACTCTCCATAAGCCTTATGCTGCAATGCCATAGTGGATGTTCCTGTAGCTGCCCCCCATAGTCTCTAAGCCCAGTCCCAACATAACTGCCAGGGAAACTCCTAACTCTCTTCTATTGCCAGGCACCACTTTACTAGGCTTCCTAGCTTCTCTTCTTTCCTGTCATATCTCTCTTCAGCTCTCTAGCCTCTTATTCCTTCTGACTCTCACACTAGACTCCATCTTCAAAGACTTTCTTTTAAACATTCTATCTCTTTACTATGCCCTTTTACAGTCCTTCTTCTTTCTCTGTATATAAAACACTTTCTTAGCTACCTGCACTAGTTTTCTAACAACTTGTCCTGCATCTCTTCTAACTTTTGTAGTCTTTCTACTCTTATCAGAAATCCAGGAATGACTGAATAATAGAGAATATATGGGAAGCCTAACACAACTTTTAAAAATATTGCTAATTGATAGAGACTGCTGGACCCCTGGATAGTCCTTACTTCAAAACGTTGGAGCATCAATCTTCAGCATTCTGACCTGTGAATATCTGGAAACAGGAGCACTAAGGACTCGTGTACTCTGTCTCAGCAGATATAGGCTGTTCTAGGCCTGTGTGTCCTTTTTGGACAGTATTGTCTGCAGGTGAAGAGGCAACTTTTGCCTAGTGGCTGTCTCGCCAATGATGCTCAATTTCTTCTTTGAGTCTGAAAAAGGGGTACTGTCTGGAACAGAAAAGTCTCTAGCCAAATGAATAAATAATATCAAATGCCACATTCTGTGGATTTCTGATGTTTTTGAAAACCAACTATCTATGTAAAGTAATCTGGACTATTGCCTGTGAACTACTCTCAGCTATTTTTAATTAAAATCTTGAAATCACCGTAACAATAAACTCAGAGCCATGAATTTGCTAATTTGGCCCTAAACTCACAGGTCTAAACATCTCAGATCTGTCTATAACAGCACATCTCAGATCAGTCTATAACAGCAGTAAAAGAAGGACTGGGTCTAAGTCCTGTCTACTAGGGAAATAAAAGAATTACTTACAAACCTACAGACAACTCTTACTGAAACCAGAAATCTCTTAAGTGAATATAGAAAACTTCATCTTTTGGTCTTGAAGTATGCACAACAGAACTGTATTAGCTATACCTCTCAGTCAATAAGAACACTATTGTACACTCAATCTTAACAAGAAATTCTCAATTTAAAAGCTCTTACCCATTTCTTGCAGACCAGTTAAAGATGTAAATGGTTTATAACCCAAGCCTCAACTTTTACCAATCACTACTACAAACATAGGATACAAAACTCAAAACTAATGATATAAATGTTAAAGCAAACTTTCTGGGAATAAGCCTGTGTATCTGAAGAAATACTCAAATACCTGACCAAATTCTAGTCACACAATGCTTCCAGTTTAAATTATCTATGCACCAATCAAATCATTTTCAGTACAGGGTAAATATTATCAGAAGGTCCTTTTATCAAAGATAACTTTGATTTTGTATCAAAATAAATTCTATACCAAATAGGAACATGTGACTTTAACTCAATAACAAATTATAAGGCTTTCTATTAAATGAGATTATAGCTATACAATTAAATCTGGCTACTTTTCCTAATCTAAATATGACCATTTTACATTTTCTAGAAACACAACCTATCAACAACCCTCTCCAACCCCAAAGCCCAGGCAACTGGGTAGACGACTCATCATAGCTTCTCCAAGCTGAATGGGGGCATAAAGATATAAGGGTGGGGGGAAGAAAAACAGAATTAGTCTTCTGATATCTGTTTCTTGACTGGATCAGGCTGAAGTTCAGGACACCAGGAGTTCAAGCAGGCCAGTTTAGCACATCTGATAAAGGAATTCACCAAGAATTTTTACTTTTTGAGAAGTTTAGTCCATTATCATCATGGTGGGAAGCATGGCAGCTTGCAGGCAGACATGGCACTGGAGAAGTAACTAGAGTACATCAAGATTTGTAGGCAGCAGGAAGAAGACACTGGGCCTGGCTTAGGCTCCTTTTTTAAAAAAATAATAATTTATTTTGAAGGGTAGAAGAAAAATTTTAAAAAGATCATTTAGTAGAAATATATAGTGTATAAGCTTTTACTTAAAGGGCATGGAAAATTTTCTTTGAAACAAGCCAAGAATGTAGGCCGGCTAGTTCCAAGAACTGGTTGACCACAAAGGCAGGATGTAAGCCATCTAGGTGGTTCCAGGGAACAGTCAACCACAAAGTGAATGACAATGACGATGATAAAACCACATACTTGAGAATAATGAGTATGCAGGCTGTTTTCCTCCTGAACTTGACTAAATCATGGGTTGGGTCCCTCTGAAATTTTCCACTGTTTTTATGTTATGTTTCCTTGGTTACCCCCTCACATCCCCCTGGTTTGTGTTTTTTTCCTTTAAATACCCTATACTTCTTGTGCTCTGGGTCAAACTCCTCTGCCCCTATGTGGGTTATGAGCTCAGCCCCAGTGCACTGGTTTCCCCAGAATAAACCTCATATGTTTGCAACAAGATTGGTCTCTCATGAGTTAATGAGTGGTCATGTCATCTTGAGACTTGAGTGAGGGTCTCCCTAGCTCTGAGGGTCTTTCAATTTATTCTTATTTTATACACAACCAATAGAACTATATTTCCTAAAGTCTCCAGATACCTCTGGGTCATCTGTGTGCTGTACAAAAACACTCAGTACCTAGGGCTGCTGTGGTGTCTCATTCTCCAAGTGAGAGAATAAACAAATGGCTGTTGGCAGTATCAGGTAGTAAAAGGCATGGCCTGCTAGGGTTTAAAGTATGTACAGAATCGACTACGAAGCATGATTGTGAAAGGAGGAGCTGACATCTTTAAAGGGTCTTGCATTACGTGGAAAGAGGGTTGGTTATTTTGATGAGAATGGAATTGAAAGACCCCCGGAACTGGGGAGATCCTTATTCAAGTCTCGGGATGACGCGACCACCCAATGACTCATGAGAGACTGAACTTGCTGCAATCACATGAGGTTTATTGGGGATACCAGTACCGGGGTCGATCTCATGACCTTGCCAGTCAGAGGAGTTCGACCCCAAACACAAGAAGTTTGGGGTATTTAAGGGAACATCCATAAGGAGGGGGTGGGAAGAGGGTTACCAAGGAAACAGAACATAAACAGTGGAAACCTTCAGAGGGACCTGACCCAAGGTATTCAGTTAGGGAGGGGAACACATTCATTCTAGGAATGTAATCTTCATCTACTGGTTGGCAGGGTGGAGAGCCTCGTAAACCAGTAGACCTTCATTCCTAGTTCCGCCCTCATTGTGGATCATTCAGGAGGGACAGGTATCGGGAACCAGAGCCTGAGGCTCTGAGTTCCTAGAACTGGCTATTTTATATTTCTGGCTGGCTACAGTGGCCCTCCATGTCCTTTTAGGTAAAGGTTATACACCATACATTTGTATTAAATGCCCTCATTTTATGTTCTAAGATTCTCCAGCCTTTCAGAATCATAGGCTCCTATGTTTGAATGCTTGGTCCTTACTTGGCCTACACCAGGCCCAGTCTCTCTTTCTCTCTTTCTCTCTCTCTGTCCCTCTGTCTCTGTCTCAGTATCTCTCTCTCTCTCTCTCTCTCTCTCTCTCTCTCTCTCTCTCTCTCTCTCTCTCTCTGTCCCCCTCTGTCTCCTTTACTCTCTGTCTCTCTCTGTCTGTCTTTGTCTCTTCTTTTTCTCTCTGTCTCTGCTCTGTCCCTCTCTCAGTCTCTCAGTCTCTCTATGTCTCTCTCTCTCTCTCTCTCTCTCTCTCTCTCTCTCTTTCTCTCTCTGTCACTGTCTCTCTTTCTCTTTCTGCTTCTGCTGCTTGTGCTGCTGCCTGTACAGCACAATGGTAATGAACTGACCCTCTTACCCCCTTCTCTTTCCACCGTCAGTAAACCTCACATGGAACTGTGTTGGCCTGGTGTGGTCCTTCTGATGCTGTGAAATGATCAAATCATAACACCAGCCAAACAATGTTGTACACAGGAGGAAAAGCAATGCTGGTATCACTCATGGTTGAGGTAAATTTGCACAGAAGCATTGAAGGACAGTGGAGCAGTTACACAGCAAAGTTAAAGTATTGGAGCTTTAATCCATCAGACTCATGCCTGGGTCACCACCTCATCAGAGCTGGAAGAACCCTCCTTAACTCTGTCTGTGTAGAAGGACACATGCACTGACTTTAATGACCAAAATTTCCAAAGTTGTAAATGCCCATCAATATGAACTGTATAAATGAACTAGATAAACAAGAGTTTGATATTTATGTGAACTATTAAAAGCACCAGGAAAAAACTAGGTATTCTTTCAAATATTTCAGTGGTTAAATCTGGAAAACAGAAGGAATCCAACATCACTGCCTTTCAATATGTTGGCTGTACTTATTTTCCATAAAGTTTGAAAATATGCAGAACATGTGTGCTGCCTGGATAAATATGAATGGAGTATGATGCAAAACTGTAAACTTGTTTGAACCTTTAGGTCATTTCTTGTTTTTTAACTCAATTGTAGAATTCCCAAGTGTGACCTTTGTAAGTAACATGGTGTTGCAGTGTTCAAAGGTCTGGAAAGGTGTGTACATCAACAGTATAAATTATATGCAGGAAGGAGGGATGGACATTTCAGGATAGTGTAAAGGAATGAACACACCAAAGGCAGCAGATCACTGTTGATCACTGCTATAGAGTTTTATTTTTAAATATTCAGATACCACATGGCTAAAAATGCAGTGTTTTGATAGAACTAGGTGGGGCACCCTGCTGAGAATTTCTTCCTGGAAAGTCATGAATAATATTCACAGCCTTAGAAGGGTTCAGCGACAACGTGGGATTCTATCAAATTCACTCTGAGTAACCAATGAGTTAATTGTGCTTACTTATAAGAACTGGGGGGACAGGAGTGGGAGCGGGAAAGCCTGGGGGAGGGGAAGCAGGAGAAACTGCAATTGGGATGTGATATATGACAGAAGAATTTTCTTTTTTTTTAGAAATTTTAAAAACTAATAAGAATATAGGCATGGGGCTACTTTTAGGAGTATGGTATGGAGGACTCCAGCAAGCTGGCACTGGAAAGTCTTCACCTGACCTAGAAGATTGCTTCTTTGAGGCTGCATAGATGTATTTCCAGCCTACATACTCTAGCACCTCCTGAGGCATAGAAGCCATATCCAGTTAGGGCAGAAGCTCCTATGAGGGAATAACATCAGTCCACTGGCCTGGTCCTGAGGGACAATTGTAAGCACACCCTGGAGTGTTTTTCTTGTCATTGGCTCTCAACTGTGACCCTTTAATACAGTTCCTCATGTTGTGATGAACCCAAGCATAACATGACTTTATTGCTACTCCATAACTGTAATTTGTTACTGTTAAGAATCATAATGTAAATATATTTTTGGAGATGGTGTTGTCAAAGGGGTCTTGACCCACAGGTTGAGAACCCCTGACTTAGATGTTCACATTGCAAACATATACATAGGACTTGTTTTATACTCTGCTTTTTCAGGATTGCTTTTACACAATTCATACTTAAGCAAAGCTTAAGCAATCATTTCAAATTAAAAGAGATAAGGGCATGTTTGAAATTGGAAAGAAGTAGAGAAAGTGAAGAAATACTTGAAAGTAACCCCAGTGAGTGTGGCATTGGGAGGGGAGAAATGAAGGTCATGGATTTCAACTTGCACATCTGGCAAGAAGATAGCACAGAAGATTCATGCAGATTGGAAATGACATCGTAATTCTATACTCTGTGATAATATGGCTCCATGTGTTAACCCAATACTTACATTCTGTGAGATAAATGAGGGAAAATAGTTTAAAACCCTTTTGACAGTTAACATTGATTCAGTAATCTTACTCATCATGATCTAACCCAGCATCATTCCAGTATACGGACAATTACTTTAGGCAAATGATAGCTGTCATAAAATAAGCTGTGCCAACCCAAAGCTATGCATCAATTAGTCAATAAGACTATGCCTGTCCTTAGAGAATCACTAATTGTTCTTTAAGATGATGATTCTAAGAGTTGGGAGTGTGGCCCAGTGTCATAGCATTCACCCATAAAGCCATGAGATCAATTCCTAGAATCAAATAAGTAAAAATAAAAAAATAAAAAAATAAATAAATAAATAAAAATAAATGTTAAAAGTAGAGAACAATAAAAAAAAAAAGATAGCATCCTGGGAAAGTGGATTCTCAAATAATAAAACTGGGAGGAAGGTTATGAAGGAAAAGAATTTCACACATGTTTTAAGGAGATTACCTGCCTTTAAAAGACTAAAGAAAACAATACTTGTTTACAATAACTGTTTGATTTATTAGACTATGAAATACTTGGCCTCTGACACTTTGGTGAACCCATGACTCTCCCAATGAATAAAGTAAGCATTGGACAGGCTTTAGTTGTACCAAGAAAAGGAATTGTGATGGTTTGTATATGCTTGGCTCAGGGAGTGGCATTATTTGGAGATGTGACTCTTTTGGAGTAGCTGTGGCCTTGTTGGAGTAGGTTCATCACTGTGGGCGTGGGCTTTAAGAACCTCCTCATCACTGCCCAGAAGCGAGTCTTCCACTAGCAGCCTTCAGATGAAGATGTAGAGCACTCATATCTGCTAGCATCATGCTTGCCTAGATGCTGCCCTGCTCCCACCTGGATAGTGATGGACTGAACCTCTGAACCAAGCCAGCCAAATTAAATGTTGTCCTTCATAAGACTTATCTTGGTCATGGTGTCTATTCACAGCAGTAAAATCCTAACTAAGACAGAAGTTAGTACCAGGGACTGGGGTAATGCTGGTATAGGCCTGACCATGCTTTTGTCTGGAAGAATGTGTATTTTGGGACTTTGGATTTGGAAAGCAATGGAATGCTTTAAATGGGGCTTAATTGTCTATCCAAGTAGGAATATGAAAGACTTTGATCCTGAGACTAATTTGAACTGTGCAGACCTGGCCCAAGAGGGTTCAGTGGAGGAAAATGTCAGTGTGTGGCCTAGAGAAATGTCAGTGTGTGGCCTAGAGAAATGTCAGTGTGTGGCCTAGAGACTGTTTTTGTGGTATTTTGGTGAAGAATGTGGCTGCCTTTTGCCCTTCTCTGAAGAGTCTGCCTGTGTCTAAGGTAAAGAGATTTATATTAATTGCATTGACAAAGGAAGTCTCAGAAAACCCTAGAAGAGATTTTATTCTCTGGTTAAGTCTCATGAAGAGTGTTTTGACTAGTGTAGCAAGCTTAAAAAGAAAAATATAAAATATAAGTTTCAAGTATTAAAGTGGCACCAGGAAGTGAAATGGAGCTGAATCCTATGTTCTAGGAGATAACTAACAGATTAAGGGATTTTGGGACAAGATCTATCCAGCTAAATTTAGATCCAGGCATGATGGTACACACTTTTAATCCCAAAAGACAAAGCCAAACAGATCTCTGAGTACAAGGCCAGCCTGGGACAAAGCAGGTTCTAGGTGAAGAAAAGCTTAAATCCAGGCATGGTGGTACACACCTTTAACCACAGCATTTCAGGAGACTGAGCCATGCAGATCTCTGAGTCCAAGCTCAATCTACAGAGCAAGTTCCAGGAAAGCCAAGTTTAGGCAGTGAGAGAGTTGGAAAACAGAAAGGTGGTAAGAGAATAAGTGGGGAGCATGTTCCAGTCCCAGCAAGCAGTAGAACATGGCAGCCTCAGCCAACTGACGCTGGCTTTAGAGGAAAAAATAGAAGGGACAATTGGGACAATTGATGAAAGCTAGAAGATCCTGTGCAGATGTCATACAGACCCTACAAGAACACAAATGCCAGCCCAGACT
>NW_022196902.1:24300209-24306832 GCF_008632895.1 Mastomys coucha
AAATTCAGATAAATTGAAATCATGTAACTTTTCTCATCATAATGCAATAAAAGTTTTAAAAAAAATCAATTTCAATAGAAATATTTAAAACTCACAGCTCATCTGTACATGCCAAAATAGTTTGTGAATTAGCGATTACAGATTCAAAAGTGTGTTGTCTAAAATGAACACCAGGGGACGCCAAATCATAAGGATGCTAAAAATAAACCTGTAAAGGAAGCCCTCATTTCATTGGAAATCCCAATGAGAATAAGAGCCAGCATTTCTTGATTATGTATTCCATCCTAAGCATTTTTTACTAGTCAATTTTCTTATATAAGCTCATTTTTCCTCACATTATCCTTAAAATATGATGTTATTACCTCTATTTTATAGATAGGATATGTCAGATGATAAAAATGTTTTTGTTGTTTTGCTTCAATTTGTGGTTAACATTGCATCTAACCGTATTCCACACACTGTCCTAGGATCTGATATGGATTAGCTCAGCTATAATTTGCAATAACCGCATGATTCACATTATATTATACCCTTTGTTCTCGGTGCCTTGATTGAAACCTAGGGAGATTCTTGAATTTCCTCCAAACACATGTAAGACATAATTGGTACAAACAGCATCTACCTGAAGCTGAAACTACAGTTTTACTCAGTTGAATAAACAATGACAGATGCACAATAAAATCATTCTACTTATCTTACCCTGCTTTTTCTTCTTGGACCCAAGTACACATCTCAGATACTCATGATGTGTGACATTTCCCCGTCTGGTATTAAGTTAGGGTTTCAGCAGCAGCATACAAACCAGCAGTGTAGCTACAAACTCTTGACATTCATTTCATTTATTTATTTTATGGATCATGTGTTTATATTCCTGTGTATATTATGGAAACAAGAGAGTGAGTCTGTAGGACTAATTCACCACTACAGACGACACTCATACCCATTGCTCATTTCACAACATGCTATGCTAGAGAGACTGTAACAAAGGTAGACACGCTACAAAGAAAATGGCTTTGCAGGATTTCAGCCACGCTTGAAATGAAATGGTTACATTTAACTGAATTGGATCAAGAAAGCATCCTGTAGAAGAAGGACGGAGGAAGAAGGGGAGAAAGGGAAGGGGGGGAGGAGGAAGGGAAAGAAAAGAAGGAGGAAGAATAAAGAGAAATTATAGGCCATTGGTAATAATTGTGGCTTTAGTTTCTTGATTTTTCACAAAAACTTATGTGTGTTTATTCAAAGAGACTTGCATTTAAAAATGTGGGGGATTAGAAATGCCATGAAGAAAATTCAAAGTTATGAAAATTTAAACATGATAGTAGTTGTTCCCTAGAATATATTATATATTTAACCACTTAGCTAGTTTGAGGTACAACACTTTGAGCATGTTAGACAGTGTGATACCATAACCCTGGCCTTCAGGACGTTTATTTTGCTAGTAAGTGACCTGGGAAGGGTCAGCAGACAGGCGTGTTTCCCAGTGAGAAGATAAACACGGAACACAGCGCTTTCCTTCCTAGATTGCTGTGGTTTTCCTGCTCTGGACTCCTGGGATGAGCTCCCCCTCCAGACCCGGATTTCCACCTTCCTTTGGCTGAGCACAGCCAGCTTGCTCTGGTTGAAACTTGCTCAGGCTGCTCAGGCTGTGAATAAGATCCCAGAGGTTTCAGAAAGTTATAAGCTGTATGCTGGACTCAGTAGCCATAAAAATGACTTATGAGTTCTAGTGTGGGTTTGTTTTCCAAGATTTATTTTATCTTTATTTTTTGTGTATGTGTATGTAGGTCACCTGTGTGCGGCAGTGCCCAAGGAAGTCAGAGGAGGCCACTGGATCCCCTCCAGCTGGAATCACGGCTGCTGTGAGCTGCCCCAAGCACCGCTAAGGCTGAGCCATCTCTGTATCCCTAGCACAGTTTCTAATAGAGAACAGGATGGAGAGCTACTTTTGCACTGTGCTGTCTTTCCTGGGCATCTAGTGTTTCCTAACAGTATACTCAGCTCTCAACATCATTTTTTTTTTTCTCCCCGAGACAGGGTTTCTCTGTGTAGCCCTGGCTGTCCTGGAACTCACTCTGTAGACCAGGCTGGCCTCAACATCATTTTAATCTTCCATTTGTAGTTGCTGAGAGTTCAAAGTAGACTGCCTGGCCTCTCCTGTGTTGTCCTTCTTCTCACTGGCAAGGAAACCCCTCCTGCCATCCTGCCGACTCTTGCCCTTGCCCAGTGCCGCTGTCTGGGGTGATTATCTGTTTTCAAGAATGCCACTAGGAAGTACTACTACACTCCCTAAACAATGGAAAGAAAACTTATTTCTTCATGAAGTTTCATGAAAACTTTCTTTTTCAGAGGATTGGTGTCCGCTCAGGTCTCTCTCTATGAGTTGTGCTCACTCCAATCCCCATACCCAACCCTGTTTTCAAATTATCTTTCTTCTCTGAGCACCTCATCTCTTGTGAAAATACAGGGTCAGATTAAGATCTTCCTTAATGATGGCATCAGAACTTAACGGTCTCCTTAAAAGTGGTTCTCAGCCTTCCTAATGATCCAATTCTTTAATATATATAGTCCCTCCTGTTGTGGTCACCCCCAACCATAAAATTATTTGTTGCTACTTCACAACTGTAATTTTGCTACTGTTATGAATCATAATGTAAATATCCAAAATGTAGGATATTTGATATTAGACACCTGTGAAAAGGCTCTTGTACCCCAAGGGGTAGAACAACAGTACTGGCTGAGAAATACTGCCTTAAAGACTTCATGTGTAAATGTGGTCACATTCTGGGACAGTAGTAGTTAGGGTATTGATTTGGAAACAGAGAGCATAAATCCATCCAGTGACAGGTCATTGTTATAATGTAAATATTTTGCCAGTTAATGTTTTGTTTCCTTCCTAATTAATGTGTGGGCTGGAAGGAATATGCAATAACATTTACTCATGCTCTAGATCTCTTACTTTACATCCAAGCTTCTGTGGAGAATGCAATTTTTGGAGCTATAAAATACAGGGCCAGGTGGTGGTAGCATTTAATCCCAGCTCTTGAAATATCCCTGAGTTCAAGGCCAGCCTGGTCTACAGAGTAAATTCCAGCACAGCTAGGGTTACACAGAGAAACCCTGTCTCAAAACAACAAGAACAACAAACTACAAAGCAGCAAAACCAAAACAAAATTGCATATTTAAAATTTTTATTCATAATTTTAATGTTATCATTTGTTGTACAGAAATATATAAATGAATTATTTATATAATTATAATTTATATAATTTATATAAATATGAATATTGTTTACATGATATATAATTAATATTATTTATATAATGAAAATTATTTTTATAATTTATATAAATATGAATAATTATATTCATATTTATGCATATGTATGAATATATGCTCATAGTAGTGATAGACTAGTAAACCGCCTCTCAAAGTTTCCTCCTCCACTAAAATGTCCTCTGCTTTATAGAATTTGTCTATTTCTATAGTGTAAACATGCAAATCTTTGCCAGTTTCAAGCTATCAACTTGATGCTGACTGGCAAGATGATAGACAAAGCACATGGGTGTAGCACATGTGACACGCATGTGTTAGAGGCTGATGTAGGTTTTTTCTTGTTTAAAGTGCTTCTGGAATTACCTTAGTTCTCTCTTTTTTTTATTGGATATTTTCTTTATTTACATTTCGTTATCCCCTTTCCTGGCAACCCCCCATGAAACCCTCTGTCCCTCCCCGCTTTCCCTGCTTCTATGAGGATGTTCCTCCACCCACCCACTCACTCCTGCCTCCCTGCCTTCGCATTCACCTACACTGGGGCATTAAGCCTTCACAGGACCAAGGGCTTCTTCTTCCATTGATGCCAGAGAAGGCCATCCTCTGCTACATATGAGGCTGGAACCATAAGTCCCACCATGTGTACTCCTTGGTTGGTAGTTTAGTCTCTGAGTTCTGGGGGTTCTGGTTGGTTGATATTGTTTTTCTTCCTATGGGGTTGCAAACCCCTACAGCTCCTTCAGTTCTCTCTTTAGCTCCTCCATTGGGGACCCCATGCTCAGTCCAATGGTTGGCTGCAAACATCCAACACTGAATTTGTCAGGAATTGGCAGAACCTCTCAGGAGACAGCTATGTCAGGCTCCTATCAGCAAACACTTCCTGGCATCCACAATATTGTCTAAACTTGGTGACTGTGTATGAATCCCCAGGTGGGGCAGTCTCTGGATGGCCTTTCCTTCATTCTCTGCTCCATACTTTCTCTCTGTATTTGCTCCTGTCAGTATTTTTTCTCCTTCCAAGAAGGACCAAAACACTCACATTTTGCTCTTCCTTCTTCTTAAGTTTCATGTTGTCTGTGAATTTTATCTTGGGTTTTCCAACCTTTTGGGCTAATATCCACTTATCAGTGAGTGCATACAAGGTGTGTTGTTTTGTGATTGGGTTACCTCACTCAGGATGATATTTTCTAGTTCCATCCATTTGCCTAAGAATTTCACGAATTCATTGTTTTTAATAGCTGAGTCATACTTCATTGTGTAAATGTACCACATTTTCTTTATCCATTCCTCTGTTGAAGGACATCTGGGTTCTTTCCAGCTCTGGTTATTATAAATAAGGTAGCTATGAACATAGTGGAGCATGTGTCCTTATTACATGTTGGAGCATCTTCTGAGTATATGCACAGGAGTGGTATAGCTGGGTCCTCAGTTAATAATACTATGTCCAATTTTCTGAGGAACCACCAGACTGATTTTCAGAGTGGTTGTACCAGCTTGAAATCCTACAGCAATGGAAGAATGTTCCTCTTTCTCCACATTCTCACCAGCATCTGCTATCACCTGAGTTTTTGTTCTTAGCCATTTTGACTGGTGTGAGGTAGAATCTCAATGTTGTTTTGATTTGCATTTCCCTGACGACAAAGGATGTTGAACATTTCTCTAGGTGCTTCTCAGCCATTTGGTATTCGATAGTTTAGAATTCTTTGTTTAGCTCTGTACCCCATTTTTAATAGGGTTATTTGATTTTCTGGAATCTAACTTCTTGAGTTCTTTGAGTTCTTATTGGATATTAGCCCTCTATCAGATGTAGGATTGGTAAAGATCTTTTCCCAATCTGTTGGTTGCCTTTTTGTCCTATTGACAGTGTCCTTTGACTTACAGAAGCTCTGCAATTTTATGGGATCCTATTTGTCAATTCTTGATCTTAAAGCATAAGCCATAGGTATTCTGTTCAGGAAATTTTTCACTAGGCTACATGTTTGAGGCTTTTTCCCACCTCCTCTTCTAATAGATTCAGTGTATCTGGTTTTATGTGGAGGTCTTTGATTCACTTGAACTTGAGCTTTGTTCAGGGACATAAGAATGGATCAATGCACTTAAACTTAAGTATGGGCCTTGAGTTCCTGATCTTTCCAAGACTTTTACCATGAAGGGATGTTGAAGTTTGTCAAATACATCCTTAGTATCTAATGAAATGATGTTGTGGTTTTTTTCTTTGAGTTTGTTTATATAGTGGATTATGTTGATTTGATGTATTTCCATATATTGAACCATCCTTGCATCCCTGAGATGAAGTCTACTTGTTCATGGTGAATGATCATTTTGATGTGTTCTTGGATTTTTGAAATTTTGAGTATTTTTGCATCGATGTTCATAAGGGAAATTGGTCTGAAGTTCTCTTTTTTTGTTAGGTCTTTGTGTGGTTTAGATATAAGTGCAATTGTGGCTTCAAAGAATGAATTGTTTCTATTTTGTGGAATAGTTTGAAGAGTATTGGTATTAGGTCTTCTTTGAAGGTCTGATAGAATTCTGCACTAAACCCATCTGGTCCTGGGCTATATTTGGTTGGGAGATTTTAATGACTGCTGATATTTCTTTAGATGTTACGGGACTGTTTGGATGGCTTATCTGATCCTGATTTAACTTTAGCACCTGATATCTGTCTAGAAAATTGTCCATTCCAGGCCCATATGGGCACATGGAAGAAGGAAGCTTTGTCTTTGCCTGCTTACTCTCATCTAAATAGCAGGACCATTTTGTCACTGGCATCCTACTCTTAAGAATTCCGCCCACAACACCCAGAGGAAGCTCCACTCCCAGGTGCTCTGACACACCCAGGATCAGAGGTGAGCAGGAGCCAACATCTGTCTCAATACTGGTAGTAACTGGGACCAGCAGGACTAGGCACACAGGAACTCCGCCATCCCAGTGACTTGGGTTATTTCAGGTCTGTCTGGGTTAGTGTTCTTAGCAGACCTTGGGCACAAGCTCTGCGGCCAGTCCCACAACACACAGAGAAAGCCACATTCCCAGGTGATCTAACAAGCCCAGGATCCCAGGATCCCAGAACCATAGGATTATAGAGACAGCTTGACTCTGAGGAGTTCTGACACAACCAGGATCACAGGAAGGACAGGCTCCAGTCTGATTTAGCAAAGGCAGGTAGCACTAGAGTTAACCAGATGGCAGGGGTGCGGGGCAACCGTAAGAAAATAAACAACACAAACCAAGGTCAATTGCCATCATCAGAACCCAAGTCTCCCACCATAGCAAGTCCATCACACTAGAAATGCAAGATTCAGATATAAAATCACTTATCATGATGATGATATAGGACCTTAAGAAAGACATAA
>NW_022196902.1:24307979-24308336 GCF_008632895.1 Mastomys coucha
ATAGATGGAGAAAACAAGATATTCCACGACAAAACAAAATTTACACACTATCTTTCCACAAATCCAGCCCTACAAAGGATAATAGATGAAAAACATCAACATAAGGAGCAAAACAACATCCTAGAAGAAGCAAGAAGGTAAGCTTTCAACAAATCCACACAAACATAATTCTACCTCTTACAACAAAAACAACAGGAAGTGACAATTACTTTTGTTAATATCTTAATATGAAAATTAATATTACCAACATATCCTAATCGATTGAAATCCAATAATATGAGGAATTGGAAATTTGTTGTCATCCAATGATCTAATTTGGTAATTGGGGAAATAGGTCCAACATTGTACAATCTATAT